>NW_024630599.1:0-2497 GCF_008729295.1 Plectropomus leopardus
TTTCAAAGTAAAAACTGTTCACAATGCAAACATTAGGATAATAAATGTAGTGTATTAGGCTACTTTTCAGGTGTAAAATAACCATAACATAACTGTAAAGGCTGTCAAAATCTGTGTAACCCCCAAAATTTTGCCGGTGGGGCGGGGGGCACCCCATTAGTCTGCCCAGGGTGCCAAACTAGCTAGGACCGCCACTGGGCAGGGTCGCAGCATCAGCACAGCTATCACGACGGTCATACACAGTCAAGGTTACGGCCAGGATCCAGGAAAACTAGGAAACAAGGAAGCAGGAATGCTCCCGAGAGGCAACAGGATTAGTGTAGTGCAATTCAACAGACCCAGGCTCTGTAATCGCGAGCCCCAGGTAGTGAGAGTACCACATGGCTATCACAGATGTTAGGCTAAGCTAAACTACTGAGGCTAAGCTAAGCTTGCAAATGGCAATGCAGTTAACAGACATGCATGATTTTCCAATGGCGGCATTGAGAGAAGGAAAAGGAGCTCAGCGTATCAGAGGAAGTCCCCCGGCAGGTTAAACCTATGTCAGCCTAACTATGGGCTGGTCCAGGCAACCTGAGCCAGCCCTAATTATAAGCTTTATCAAAGAGGAAGGTCTTAAGTCTACCCTTAAAAGTTGAAACGGTGTCTGCCTCCCTGACCGAAACTGGAAGATGGTTCCATAGGAGAGGAGCGTGGCAGCTGAAGGCTCTGGTTCCTATCCTACTTTTGGAAACTTTGGGAACCACAAGTAACCCTGCATTTTCAGAGCGCAGTGATCTTGAGGGTTGGTAAGGAACTATGAGCTGTGACAGATAGGATGGAGCCTGACCATTTACAGCTTTGTAAGTAAGGAGGAGGATTTTAAATTCAATCCTGGATTTCACAGGGAGCCAGTAACAGTGTGATCAGTGCGGCGACCGGTGTTCCTCAGTGGACGTCAAGCAGTTGACCAGAATGACTTGATGGAGTTGGATTTGTCCTACTGGAAGTTTCGACGGGAGCCGTGGAGGATGTATTTCCGATGAGGTAGGTGTAGGAAACTTGTGCCCCGGAATATACACACGAAAGAAACTAGGATCACCAATCAGCTATTATTGCTTAAATATAAAGGTCAGAGAGCAGTGAAGGCTAACACATCTTTGGGGTCATCAGGTGGGAACCTGCTTTCATCATTGTTTCACCTAGTTGGTCCCACACTTTCCGGAGGCTAGGCAGTGAACTCTGGTGTCCCAAAGCCACTCCTCTAGTGCCAGCCCTCACTGGGCTGGCACTAGAGGGCTGTTTGGGCTCCTATGCAGCCCAAACAGCCCTGCTACCTTCAACAGACCCAGACACCATTTATGCGAGCTCCAGGTAGTGGCAGCACCACCTGGCTATCACAGATACAAGGCTAAGCTAAACTACTACAAAGCTCTCACAGATACAAGCTAAACTACCACAACGCTATCACAGTTACAAGACTAAGCTACACTAAAACATGGCTATAACAGATACAAGGCTAAGGCTAAGCTAACACATGGCTATGCCCCAGGAGGCTAAACTGAGCTAACTAAGCTAGCTAGGCTGGCTATCGCATGGCTATCAAAGCCCAAACAGCAATACCACCTTCAACTGGTCCAGGCTCTATTTATACAGACTTCAGGTAATGACTGTGCTGATGCTACCTTCCTTAACACATGCATCACAATTGCCAATATACTACAACTCATATAAAAGACTCAAGCTAAGGAAAATAGGGTGAATTGGATCAACAAACACACTTACTTGGATGGCAGCATGGTGTAACCCAGGTTACCAGGCCTTATTAACAGTTCAGTTCACCAGTTGATTAATTAGACCAATAAATTAACAAATTCATATCTTTCCTGTGACAGATAAGTTACAGTCTTGCATAAAATGAATAAATAGGATTTATGGTTAAAAATCATAAATATGTTAATAAATAGATTAAAAAGATCAACACACACAAGTTCATTTATTTGTTTTTAAAAGAGTATTTTATTTCATTTTAAGTGTGGTGAATGTGCCTTTCTGAAAGTGTAAAAGATTCGGGTGACATGAGGAGTTTGCGTGATAGTGTAACCAATCAGACGCCACCAGGGCGTAGGTGCCTGGGTGCTTCCGTTTTTTCTCTCTCTCTCTGTCGGATCGTCTCCGAGGCAGCAGTGTGTGCTAACTTCCTGCTGCGGACTATGCCGATTTTTGTCTGAGAGGGCCAGATATTTTAAGTTCACTTTTATTGTCAGAGCAGAGAGTGGAGCCTTCCCTTTTTGCCATGGGTAGATGAGCGGACCGTGTGTTTCACAACAGAAGCGGAGGAGAATGTGAGTTGTGTTGATTAGCATTCGGCGCTAACTCCAGTCGTTAGCCACATCCAATACTAAATTGTAGAGGTTACACGTTACTGAACTCCCATGTCCCTGTCTCTTAAAAAGCGGGATCCTGGACTGATGAGAGCTGTGTATTGTGCCCTGTGCCTGGAGTGTGTGTGTGTGTA
>NW_024630600.1:0-1409 GCF_008729295.1 Plectropomus leopardus
AAATCTCTTGAATGTTGGGATCATTAGTTATCTGAGAAAAAAAGTGAGCACAGATTAGCAGGTGACTGAAATGCCAAACAGGGTTAGAAGGACACCGATTTGTAACACGAAACTGCTTTGTTCAGTGTTTTTACCTGTTTAAATTAGCGATTTGGAGCATTTTGGAGCATTTCAGCTCCTGGTGAAAACTTCTTTAACATCTGGATAGGAAATACAGTGAGCGCTCACAGCAGGTGCAGGGCAAGCAGACTGTCTACAATGTGCCAAACAGCATAAAAGAAACACTGGTTTTTAATGTCTAATTTCTGTAATCAATGTTTTTCCTCGTTTCAATCATGGTCTCCATTTGTTTTGGAGGGGAACAGACGTCTGCGGATAACTCGGCTCCCAGTTAAAACCTCCTGAACACTGAACACTGCAGGAATTCTAACTGGGAGAAGGCTCAGCTGGTTGCAATCTGCAATCCTCACCACGAGACACAACAAAGTCTTACACACTGTTCCTTTCAGTATAAGTACAAAAGCAGTTAACGTGTTGAGTAGTATTAAAAAGTAAATACGCAGGTACTTAGATACTTTCTATAACTGACTGAGGCTGATTTGAATGTCAGTACTTTTGCAGGTATTATGGGCATAAACTTGAGCATTAAATGCAGTAAGAAGTTAGGAAAAGTTTTCAAAGATTTCATTGTTTTGGAATCAAGAATGTTTGTACAAAATTTATGTGAAACTATCTTTTTATTTTTTAGATACTTTAGTCTGTATTAAAGTATAAAGTATTAAATGATCAAACCTTTTATGATAAGCTCAGCAAACTCAATAAATTCAGTGCTAGTTCAGTTCACTCAAAATTGTTAGGTAGCCACATCAGTTATATTTTTACACTGAACAAACTTGTTCCTTTACATTGTGCAAACTTTCACAATGACTTGAAAAAGATATTGATAGCTTCACACAAACTTCCCGGCTACTTTCATGACTCTTTCAGTCAGTATTTTATTATTTCGTTGCAGAAAAAACTTGCTGTATATCTCAGCACTTAAACTCAGACAATACCACAACCATATTTACTGCGCTCAGACTATTTAACACAGGTCTCGCACCACCTTACTACCTTCATGCACTTTCCCTTCATCCCTAAAAACTTTTTGCATAGGCAGTATTCTCTTCTATCTTTTTGGAGCAGGCAATTACAGGCAAAGATCCAAATATGATCAAGTCAGACGCACGGTCAACGCAATCTCTCTCTAGGAGTTAGACCGCAGCTCGGCTCATTTATTTCCCAGCCCCTTATCGACTTTCCTCTTTTCCCCCTCTAAGAAGCAAAATTTACATTTAAATGTCATCCCTTATCCAACCCAATTTGTGTTTACTTCAATGAATAAGAGCCTCAGGTAAACAGCTACACTG
>NW_024630601.1:0-3715 GCF_008729295.1 Plectropomus leopardus
GTCACTTCCTGTGTCAGCCACTTCCTGTGTCAGTCACTTCCTGTGTCAGTCACTTCCTGTGTCAGCCACTTCCTGTGTCAGTCACTTCCTGTGTCAGCCACTTCCTGTGTACCTGTGCTGCAGGTACGGCTTTGAGGGCGTCATCCTGGCCATCTACAGTCTGGACCGCGAGGACCTGCACTGCGACCCCAATGACACGTGTCACTTCCAGAAGTCCGACGCCATCCTGAAGGAGCTGGACATGCTGGACGCCAAACTCTACCTGGACTTCATCGTCCTCGCCGTCTTCTTCTTCTCTCTGCGGCTCATCGCATACTTTGTCCTCCGCTACAAGATCAGCGCCGAGAGGTAGAGGAGGAGGAGCAGGAGGAGCAGGAGAGGGAGGAGGAGGAGGAGCAGGAGCAGGAGCAGGAGAGGGAGGAGGAGCAGGAGAGGGAGGAGGAGGAGCAGGAGGAACAGGAGAGGGAGGAGGAGGAGGAGCAGGAGCAGGAGAGGGAGGAGGAGGAGGAGCAGGAGAGGGAGGAGCAGGAGGAGGAGGAGGAGGAGCAGGAGGAAGAGGAGCAGAAGAGGGAGGAGGAGGAGCAGGAGGAGCAGGAGAGGGAAGAGGAGGAGCAGGAGGAGCAGGAGGAGCAGGAGGAGGCGTGTAGAACCCTTAGGCCAAAGTTAGCGTGTAGCTGGAGTTTGTTTACATGTAAAAACTGAATTTTGACTCACTGGTCAAATAAAAAGACACAAAGAAGAGACGAGACGTGAGACGGCGTGGGACAGCGTGAGAATGAGGTCTCTGAGTGTCTTGAGGGGACAAAAAGTGAGGACATGTGAGGTCCTGCAGGGACAGGAGGAGCTGGTCTCCCGACTCCTGAACAGCCTGCAGGACCTGGAGGACAGGGGACGGGGGGACAGTGGGACAGACTCTGGACTGGTCCCGTATGAAGACACTGATGTAGTTTTTCAGACTGTTGATCAATAAAGTTAAAACGAGTTCTTCCCTGAATCTTTATTGACATTGATGTCATTAACGCTACAGCACTTAGGGACCGTCTGTTATTTTTTGAGGGGGGGGGTCAGATGTGTTTTTTGGCATTTTTCCCAATTTCTTTTTTTTTTTTTTTACCATTAAAGACAAAATTTGGCAACGTTTTAATGCTGATTAAAAAAGTCAGATTGGTCAATTCTTTTTTTTCTCCATTAAAACATTTTGGGAATTAATTTTTCAACATTTGGTGATTTCTTTTCTTTCAGAATCTTTACCAATATTTTTTCAGTCAAAAATATTTGCAATTACTTTTCCTAAAAGTTTTCTGGGAGTTTTTTCTGTACAGTTTTGTGGTGTTTTTTGTCATTCTGTTTTTTCTGATTTAAAAAAAAATGTTTTAAATATTATTATTTTTTCTTAAAATAAAATCAAATTTTTATGTTTTTTTTTCATCAAAATTTTTGCTTTTTTCCTGTCAAATCTTTTTGGTGATTGTTTTTCTTTAAAAATCCGGATTTTTGGCAATTCTTTTTCTTTTAAATGTTTGAGTGTTTTTTTTCTATACAGGTTTTTGGCAATAAAAACCTATAAAACCTGGTTTGGAATCTGAAAAATTGGTTGAGAATACTTTAGTACTTCACTTTGGTATTTGTAGAGTTACAAATACCAAAGTGAAGAAATACTAAATTATAAATAAATAAAAATATTGCCCACATCAAACAATTGCCAGTTTTTCTTGAAATTAGCAAAGAAAAAAAAGATCATATTTGCTTTAACAAAAACATTTGCCAAAAATGTGTCTTTACAGAAACAAAGATTTTGAGAGAAAAATAATCACCAGAAAATTTGAAAAAATAATTGCAAAAATATGTGAACGAATGATTTGCCTGAAAATTTTGAATTAAAAAATCGTTTTTTTTTTTTTAAATCAGCAAACAAATTAAACAAATAAAACATTTTATTTCTTTTTGGTTGTTGATTAAACTGAATTAAATATTTCTCCTAGTGTTTGCGTTATTATCATCATCGTGTTCAAAATGTTTTATATTTTTCACCGTTTTATGATGCAATCCTTCATTTCACTGCGCATGTCCGCAGGTGCCGCGGAGCATGACGTAATCAGAGGTGAGAGGTTAGCCCCGCCCCTCCCTCGGGTGCGCGCAGGAGGCCTGCGTAATGGCGGCTGCCGCCGGAAATCGATCAGCCGATCACCGAAGCGATTAAAGTCATCAGATCGATCACCCCGCGGACACCGGAGCTGAACGTGAGTAGCGCGCGCTGACTGCGCGACAAAAGGCCTTTTTTCACACAGTAGGCCTCCGCAGCGCGTGACGTCAGCCTCGCTGCTGTTCGCACGCGGCCCGCAGGTATTACTGCCTACTTCCGCATTTATAACACAGATGATTTCTGAAGTCTGCAGCTCCCGCGCAGCCCACAGCGCGGCCCGGTAATGTTTCAAAATAAAGTGCTTTGTATCAGCAGCTGATGGGATTCTGTCCACAGAGACGCTGTCTGAGGGCTTTTGTTTTGAAAGGGAAGCGGGGAAGTTGGAGTAAAACATCCGTCTTTGTATTTCCTCTTCTGTGTGACTGAGACTTTAAACTGCAGTAAAAAGTGATATGGAGTCAGTATAATCACCAAAATACCATCTTCACTGTCTATTTCTGCTAAAAAAAACACGCAATACACGCAAAAAACACGGCGAGTCACCGTATCTGTGCACGTGCTGACACGCTCCTGAAATACAGAACTAATATCTGCGCGCCGCAGCCGCGCCGCAGCCGCGCCGCAGCACGTGTGACGACCACGAGCATGAAAAACGCAGCTGCTCGGCGAGGCTGCAGTCGCGCGCTGCTGACGCGTCACCTGTGCTGACTCCCTGCAGGTGTTTTTGTCACGTGCTCATTAAAACGGACTTTCAGCTGTTCATCACATCAGGTGATTACTGATCAATCATTGATTATTGATCATACATGACTGAAACATGTTCACGGCTGCAGTGATGGTGAATGATGGGTTAAAAAAACAACAGCCTGCTGTGCTGTTCGTTTGAACTGTTTAAAGACACTGAAAGGGTTAATACTAAATATAAATACACTTATTCACTTCATTTTAATGAACAGCAGCAACCAGGGGCGTCTCTAGGATTTGAGGACATTGGGGGCCGAACTTCTCCAGGGGGTCTGGGCTGAGAGGAACTTTTTTTTTAACTAACAAGTTCTTTTTTTTTTTTTTAATTTAAAAAATCACTCTCGTATCTTATGCACCCTTTTAAACTTTTTATTTGCTTTCCAGAATGATTATGGATTTTGTTGTTAAAAGCTATGGTATTTATTTGTAATTTTACTATTGAGAAAAAAATGAAATGCTATCATTAAAAATACGTAAGCCAGAGTTAGAAAATATGCAGCAGTGTGTCGATTCGTGTTTAAGTACATTTATGCAACTGCAAATGAAATGAGAAATTATTAGATGCAGTTTTTTAAATTATTATTAGGCCTTTTCTAAGGTTTGAAATATTTATTTATATCTGGAGATATTTCTGAAACATTCGAGGTCGATGCCCGGGAAAGCAACGTTGATTTTTATACATCATTATTTTTTTGTTAAATACAAACACTCATGCCGCTCTACACACCATTATGAGTTTCTTCCTCTTTTTTTTAGGTATTTTTAGGGGTATTAATGATAATAGTAATAATAGTAATAATTATTACTATTATCATTAATACCCCTAAA
>NW_024630602.1:0-4682 GCF_008729295.1 Plectropomus leopardus
TAATTACTAGTGTTATTATTATATTTTTTATATTTTAATTCTGAAGAGCTGAATGTTTTTTTTTATCTTTTTTCAGGTATTTTAGGTGTTTCAAAACAAAAAAGATATATATATCTTTATGTATCTTTATAATTTTGAAGAGCTGGATGGATAATCTGTTTTAAAAAATGATGATTTTGAGATTTTTTGGTTGTGTTTTTTTTGTTTATTGTTTTTTACTCTAACAGTATTTTCAGGGTGGTGTTCGTGACACGATGGGTTTTTTTATTTTTAATTTTTGTATTTAAATCAAAGTGAGAATTACTAACAACAATACAACGCCTGAAATGCACTTTTTCAACCTGCCAGAAAGTGACTGCAGCTGCTGTCTGCTCACTGAGAGGCTGTTTCCGCCTCACGATAACCCGAGTTTATTAGCACTGATCATATCTGTCAGATTATAGCCGCACGGTTCATTGTAACTGTTCAAATATCAGACAGTTAACCGCAGAGAGCGAGGCACGCTGTTTGATTTATTAAACAGATGTTGTGTTCGCTGACATTAAACACATTCTTTAATTTTTACGCACCGTCAGAAGTCGCACAGCAGAAAATCACATTTCATGTTTCTCTGCTGAATTTAAGGCTTCTTTATTTGGATTTTTACAAGATGCTCGTAATATTTCGGACGCTGAGAGGCAGCGTTTGAACGCAGCCGCCCAGCCTGTGGCTGCCCTCTGCTGGTCTGACTGGGTAACACATCTACAGTTGGTCCACCATGAGAAAGGGTTAATAACACCACATCAGGTTTAATTCTGATTTATTCTGATAATATTCACGTCACATTATCTTCCAGCTGCAGTTGATGTAAATCTTTTGCGTGCTTATCTTGAACAGTTGTAACAATCCTCATCCTTCCTCATCGTGGGCGTGATACGGGATTATCTTATTTTATCTTTCGATTATGTTTTTTCTTTAAAAGAAAAGAAAAAACGAAAATAATAATAATTATTATTTTTAAACATTTGGGCAGTATTTTTTTCGATGATTTTTTTTCAAATATTTTGCTATATTTTCAACATAAAAAAACCTTAAAAATTAAAATAATAATTAAAAAAATAAAAGCACTGAAAAAATAACCTACAAAAGAAGAAGAATAAACATCCAAAACGTCAAAATTATTTATACACACATATATATGTACATGTATATACATAAGGGAAAACATCCAGGTCTTCAAAATAAAAATATTAATAAATAATAAAAAAAAGAATAAACCTCTAAAAAAAACTCAGTCTGACGGCTGACTGACGGCCGAAGCCAGCGTTTGCAGCCAGCGTATGCAGCCAGCGTTTGCAGCCAGCATTTGAAGCCAGCGTTTGAAGCCAGTGTTTGAAGCCAGCGTTTGCAGACAGCGTTTGCAGCCAGTGTTTGAAGCCAGCGTTTGCAGCCAGCGTTTGAAGCCAGCATTTGAAGCCAGCGTTTGAAGCCAGCGTTTGAAGCCAGCGTTTGCAGACAGCGTATGCAGCCAGCGTTTGCAGCCAGCATTTGAAGCCAGCGTTTGAAGCCAGTGTTTGAAGCCAGCGTTTGCAGACAGCGTTTGCAGCCAGCGTTTGAAGCCAGCGTTTGAAGCCAGCGTTTGCAGCCAGCGTTTGCAGCCAGCGTTTGCAGCCAGCGTTTGCAGCCAGCGTTTGAAGCCAGCGTTTGAAGCCAGCGTTTGAAGCCAGCGTTTGAAGCCAGCGTTTGCAGCTGTAACTGAACTGTCGAGTATCAGCAGTATTCGCAGCTCTGCGAATGATGTTTTCTCTGATCTCCATGTTTTATGAGCGAGGGTCAAAGGTCAGCCCGTGATCTGTTTATCGGACTTCCTGTTGGTTTCGCTGAAATGTTCTCAGAAGGTTCTTCAGTGTCAAGTCATGATGTTGGAACATGGAGCTTTTGTTTTGGCGGGACAACAAGTGTGTGCGTCAGTTTTTAGCGTCCCCTGGAAACGTGCTGGTGGTTTTAGTTCTGTCAGTGTTCTCACTGCGCAGTAAGGGTTAAATGTCTCTGCTGTCTCACGTTTGACTTTCAGCAGCAGTCTGTCGGTCTCTGCAGCGCTGCGTGCTGATTGGCTATCATAGACTTTGTGGGCGGAGCATCAGAGCCAAAGCACAACAGTTTTTATTGATGAATTTCAGCAGCTGTCAGATTTTTAAAAAATACACAAAAGAAAAATATATTATAAAAAGTCGTTATGATGAAAAAGAACCGATCAGGAGTAGCGCTGGTCGTTTCACAGACCCTTCTGTTCTGTCTTTAAAATTAGATGTAAAGTCCTGGAAAAGTATCTGTAAAATGTGCGTGACCCCTGGACTATATTTTGATGAGCTCATAATAAAATGTTTGTAAGTGCAGCTCGTTAACAGAATGATGCAAACCTCTGAAAGGCGTCGGGGGAAGTTACATCACTGCAGCTCATTAGTCCGCGCTCTCAGGTCAAAGGTCATTTCAGTTTGTCAACATGTTTGTCCCCGCGGCGTTTTTTACATCAGATCACTTTCCATCAGTTCCCTCTGAAGGCAATTAGCTGCCGACCAGTGAGACCAGTCAGTGACTCGGTTTAATGACCTCCCCTCAGACCGCCGCCGCCTCGGGACAGACGGACAGACGCTGATCACAAAATGTTAGTTTTCCTGGGCGCTGATGATAACGAGACACGACCTGGTCCGGTCTGATCCGAGCCAGGTGGCCACGGTCCGGACCAAACAGACGGTCACGGGTCCGATGAAAAGAGGCATCTCGGTCCGGATCAAAGTCAACAGTTGTTTGTTGTGTTTCTGACGTGGAGACATTTTTAAGGTTCAGACTCTGAGGTGATCGGGGTCTAGTCCGCTCTGGAGGGGGGGCAGTCAGAGGTGTTGGTGCTAATATGAGTTATTCTTCAGGCGCTGAAATGTTTTTATCCAAAACTTTTTCACAAACAAGCTCAGTTTTGTGCCTTTTTATGCACTATGGCAGCGATACTCAACTTACAGCCTGCGGGCCAAATCTGGCCCCTGACAGGGCCCCCTCATAGGGCCCCTGACAGGGCCCCCTCATAGGGCCCCCTCATAGGGCCCCCTCATAGGGCCCCTGGTGGCCCCTTAAACGTTTTCTGAACAAGAACAAAACAAGAATAAGGTGATTTTTGTCCTTTTAGTATCCATAAGGCTTAAAACGGCATCAAAATAGAGCCCCCACACCCCCCAACAGAGGACACAGCTAAGACACTACTGTCCTAAAATCTTAGAAATTTCCTAAAATTCTACAAATGTCCTAAACTCATGTAGACGTCCTAAAATTCTAGAACCATCCTAAAATCGGAAAAAAAGTCCTAAAATCCTAGAAATGTCCTCAAATTTGAGAAATGTCCTAAAATCCTAGAAACATGTAGAGGTAGAGTGTCGTTGCTTTAGGGGCAGTAAGAGCTCAAAGAGAGAGTTTTTGGGGCTGAAGATGTAGATGTTTGGAGTCAGAGGGGCAGCTGGAGCGTCTCGAAGCGTCCTCGCAAAATTAAAAAAAGAAAAAGAAAGAAATCCAAGAAAAAAATCTTTTCTTTAGAATTTGCCAAAAATCTTTAAAGAAAAAAAGGACATAGGATAACATCACCAAAAAGACAAAGATGCCTTCTAAATCCATATAAATACAGAAAACCCAAAATCCAGCCATTTAAAGACCAACAAACCTAAAGCCAACATCAAAAACATAAATCCCGCCCAATGCTGAAAAAACGATTTTTTTTACATCAGCCCCTTTCAAACAGCAAACAGTCCCTAAGTTATATTAAAATATTCAGTGCCAGTCCCCATTTGAATTTTTAATTTAAATAAAAGAAATATGTATATTTTAAAAAGCTGTTTCACAGAATTTATTGTCTTTAAAATTGGACTCAAAGTCCTGGAGATGTGTTTGTCCTGGTCTGTGAACAGATTTTCGGTCAGATTTTGGCCTCCTCTTAGTTAAAAAAGTTGGATGTCCTGCAGCGGTGAGAGCCAGAGGCCTCGAGGGAGCACAAACGTCCACCTGCACTCAGCAACGAACTGATTTAAATTTGACGGTCAAAAGTCAAGGTGACCCCACAAATCATGTTTCTGTCCGTAAATTCGAGAATTAAAGCGCTAAAATTTCACACAAATGTCTGAATCTGGATTTCCATTGCTTGCATGTGCGTCGCTGAGCGGCTCCGCTGCAGTTTTGCATCGGCACGGCGAGACGGAGGAGTTCCCGCAGTAATTACACAATCAGGTGCATTATGTCGCTACAGAAGAGGAAGTAACGACTCTGATACGGCGCTCCACGTTTCCTCTCTACGGTGGGCCTAAAAAACGATGTGTGGTGTCATATATGATTTGTGTGCGTTGTTGCTCGTACCTCTGATAACCTCTGACCTGTTGATCCGCTCATTGTGACGTTTTGTTGATGCAGTTACATGAAATGCGATCGGACGTAAACGTGGAGTGTTTTAAGTTTTATGGTTGTGTCGCTGTCCAACTTCCTGTCTGTTCTGAGTTAAATTCGGCCGAACAGAGAAGTGAAGGGATGACGTATATTTTAGGAAGTGGTGGAAATGGTGTTGTATTGGACGGTGTCTCCTGGGCTGACTGAGGTGGGGCCTCCGTGGTGACACGTTCTTGTCACATAAAGGTATAAACAGCAGATATGTTTCACTGAGGCACTGCGCT
>NW_024630603.1:0-2203 GCF_008729295.1 Plectropomus leopardus
AAAAAAAGACCCGAAAAAAGTGAGGGAAAAAACAAACAAACAAACAAACAAACAACAACAAAAAAGTACTTTTTTTGGTAATACAGCTGTAAATATAAAATTATCATGGTTACGCATTTGATTTTATGGACCTATTTTTTTTGATAATTTTCTAATAATCCCATTCACCCTTTTTGTAAAACAAATTTCAGGTCATTTTTTTCATCACATTTTACTAATGTCTTGCGATAACAGAGAGTGCTTGCCAGGTTACTTATTGCCTTCTCCCCCCAAACAAAATAAAACAAAAACAAACAAAAAAGAGAAAATGAAATCAAAAAGTGCGAAAAATACATCCTTTTTTTGATAATATCCAATAATCTCCCCACAGCTAATTTGTAAGTAATTTTCTTGTCACCTTTTACTTTTTTTTGCACTTTTCCCAACATTACTTATCAGATTTCTCATTGCTTTTTTCCCATGTTTTCAAAAAAAATCAAACCTCAGGTTCCACAGGTTTAAATGCCTGTGAATGGTGCCTGGACACAGCATAAGAAAACTGGTTTTGATCCAGGTTCTAAAGGTTTAATGAACTTAGGGGAATTAATCCAAACGAGTCTGGTGATTTTCATGTAGCAAAGGCCTGGTCCCTCACTGTCCACATCTCTAATAGTTTCAGCATTCAAACAGTTTGTCAGCTTATTGGGGGCCATTTACCTGACTGGAAAACAGCAGGTTAAAGAGTAACTTCTGTATTTTTCAACCTTGACCCTGTTATCTTATCTTATTATCGTTTTGTGTCTCAGTGACTGATGGAAACAACAAATTTTGAAACTGGCCTTGTTTTGAGAGAGAGCACTGCAGCCGACAGCAGCGAAACAGGCTGCAATGAAACCACTGGCTACCATTTTTTACCAATAATTAATGACTGCAGTAAAATGTGGAGATTTTGAGCATCATTTGTGTGTCTGACCTCTTCGTTCTCGATCTTCAGAGACGCCAGGCGGGTCTGCAGCTGCGTGAGGCGGAGTGTGAGCTCAGCCTGGATCTGCGGCTGGGAGGCAATCTGGGTCACCTGACAGGACGTATAACGACAATTACAGGATCAAATTAGAGAATAAATCACTGCACAGAAAATAAAACTGAGATATACGCTCATGTGGACCTGATGGTGCAAGTTCACTCTAGTGAAGATTATGTGTCAGGAGGCACTTCTGACCCCCAAAATACGTATATCTATTCAAATCCTTGAAGCATTCTGAACTCCTAGAGACATCCTAAAATCCTGAAAATGTCCAAAAATCCTGACAATGTTCTAAAATCAGAGAAATGTCCTATAGTATTAGAAATGCACAAAATTCCAGATGAGGCTGCTGCGATTGGCCCCCGGCATCCTGTCATTTTGCAAAAGTGGCCCCTAAACACAGCAGGTTGAGAATTCCTGGTCTCAACCTGCCTGGAAAGAGGAATTCTGTCTTTATAACCTGAACTTTTGTGCACATCAGAAGGTTTGCCCTTTTATTTTGAAAAAATAAATTGTAGTTTGAGAATGACAGTGCCACAAAAGATATTTAAAAATGTCTCCTGCTTTGCAAATGAGAGTTAAAGTGCTAATTTCCTCTTCAAAGATATTTAAGAAATTAGTGTGGTCAAAATATGTCACACAGTCTCCAAAAATAATCCCACAATGTGATGACATGTTGGACTCCTGTCTGGTTGGTGTGATATTTCTGTGTTTGATATACTGGCTGTCTGTGGTTGATATACTGTCTGTGTCTGTGTTGGATATACTGACTGTCTGTGTTGGACATACTGACTGTGTCTGTGTTAAATATACTGACTGTGTCTGTGTTGAATATACTAACTGTGTCTGTGTTGAATATACTAACTGTCTGTGTTTGACATACTGACTGTCTGTGTTTGAGATACTGACTGTCTGTGTTTGAGATACTGACTGTGTTTGAGATACTGACTGTCTGTGTTTGACATACTGACTGTCTGTGGTTGATATACTGACTGTCTGTGTTGGATATACTGACTGTCTGTGGTGTATATACTGACTGTGTCTGTGTTGGATATACTGACTGTCTGTGTTGGATATACTGACGGTCTGTGTTGGATATACTGACTATCTCTGTTGACTATACTGACTGTGCCTGTGTTGGATATATTGAATGTATGTGCTGGATATACTGACTGTGTCTGTGTTGGATATACTGACTGT
>NW_024630604.1:0-3287 GCF_008729295.1 Plectropomus leopardus
ATTTCTAGGATGGTTTTAGGACATTTGTAGGCTTTTAGGACATTTGAAGGACTTTTAGGACATTTCTATTATTTTAGGATGTTTTAGGGATTTTAGGACATTTTTAAGATTTCAGCACATTTGTAGGATTTCGGGACATCTCTAGAACTTTATGACGAATCGTAGATTGACAAGTTTTTTATGTGACTGGGGTTTGAGCTGAACTGTACGCTGTGACGTGTTGTGCAGGTGAGTGAGCGCTTTGCTCAGTACATCGACCAGATGATCCAGGCGAGCGGAACGGCGTCCGGCAGCGTGGAGACTCTGGAGCGGCTTCAGCAGTTTCTGGAGCCGATGCTCTTCCTGTCGGGCCTGGAGCTCGCCAACACCTTTGAACACTTCTACAGGTGAGAGTTGCGGCGGTTATTAATAACTCGTTAAAGCCACGGTAATGTATGTTCAGGTGATGCAAATGATTAATTATGGATGATAGTGGGGAGAAATATGTGACCGTCTAAAGCGTGGATGCGCGCTGAACGGTAAATTAGAATTTAGAAACTTGGCGTTAAAGCTTAGCTGTACGACATATAGCTCTGCCTACTTTTGCCAACTTGATTAGACTTCTCCAGGGAGGTCCGGGTCGTCGCTTCGCTCCAGTGGAGAGCTGCTGCGCGTCTTCCAGATGAGGTGACCCGCTGAAAGGCGGTGGCAGCAGGGCAGGTGGAGTCGGTGTGTGGCGGTCTTTAACCGGCCTCGGTGTCCGCCTCGGCGAACCGGTGAAAGTCTTTAAACAAAGTCTTTAAGGGCAGGCGACGGATGCTGACAGTTTGTGCAGCAGGCGTTGCTTCTAGATCCGTGGCAGAGTTGACGGCGGATCGCGGAGTGAGTGTCCTTCTCAATTTAAACTCACAGAAATAATCAAAAGTAATCCCGTTGGTCTGACAGTCACTTTAAACTATTATCTTCAGCTTACTTGAAATGAAATACAAAAATGTCTTTGTTGACTAGAAACTGGTATAAAGAACAACGTCAAAGAGATTTGAAAAGAAAATGCTCCGAAAAAGTTTAAGTTCAGCAAATCTCTGACGAGCTCTTGTGGCTCTTCTTGTAAAATTGAAGAACAAAGAAAAAGGGTGCGAGCGAGGATACACGAGAAGCGCCGTGGTGAAAGGGAAAGTAGAAAGAAGCACTGAGCTGAGAGCTCACTAAGTTTAATCTACGATTTTTGGGGTGCGAGTTGGAGGCGAACCTTCCCGCCAAGCGACCGCACATCAGGAGTTAAAGGACCCAACGTGATTTAGGAGACATTAATTTCTCCGTACTTTATGACCAATTACGCGATGTGACTTATGTGTAAATTCATGTTTCTCATCACCGCTATATTCTCATCACACACGCTAGGAGACATAAAGGCAATTAATAACGTAACACACGACTCTGAAGATCCTTGGTTTAATACTGTTAAATGACCACACATAACCTAAAATTATCCAATGGATTCTAACGAACTTGGTACTAACTTAGATTTAGGATTACCTTTTAACATTATAAAATAAATGCAAAATGAGATGTAACTATAAAGTTGGTTATGAAATTACTGATAACTGAGGCCACTAGATGGCAGTACGGCTCCATCACAGAAAGGGAAGAAAACACGTTTTTACGTAACTCACTCAAATGAAATGATACAGAAATGGGAGCCGGTTCTACTTACTCATCAAAACACAGAGACAAACTTTTACCTACTACGAGGAAGATTAGGGGATTATGTTTACCTTAATCTACTACTTCGGTCCAAGCGGTCCTGTCAAATGTTGGTCGCACAAGAACGCATAATGAGTTTACGTGTCCTGAGAGTGGAGGACATCTGTTTGTTTGTCAGAGTGTGGACTGGGACAGCAAGGGAGAGACAGAGAGAAAGACGAAGACTGAGAGAGACAGAGAGAGAGGGACAGGGAGACAGAGGATTAAATTTCAGAATGAGGACCATCATTTAATCTTGTTGTCCTTCCCAAAGTCTTGGTAGAACTGCATCTCCAGTCCTCTACACCAAACTTCAGTCCTTGTATCAAAGAAAGTTGATAAACGACGGTTCTTTGCATGTCTGAGTGACCCCAGGAGGTCGTTTGGATGTCTTACATCCTGCGGACCTTCAAGAACTGTCTGTCACGTGCAGCACCTTTCTGCGGTTTAAAGGCGACCCTGTTTGCAGGTGTCAGCAGGGAGTCTCACTAAAGTTCTTCTAGAACCCTCTGTTAAATTCTTTGGGTTCATAAAACAGTGTCTTGACGCGTCCCCCACTTGCAAAGGCAAAGTTGAGTTCTGGAGTTTTCCCAAGGGGAAAATGAAAAGACCACGCCAAGGCAGTCCACTACAAAATGTTACCAAGGCAACGCCACTGACTAAGCGCGGCGGTCTGAACGCTGACCCCCTCTGTCTGCAGGTACTACTTAGGCGACCGGCTGTTGGCTCAGGGCAACGTGTGGCTGGAGAGCGCCGTCATCGATCAGATCGGCAGCTGCTTCCCGAGTCGCTTCCCTCAGCAGATGTTGAAGAACCTGAGCGAGTCGGCGGAGCTGCAGCAGGAGTTTCACCTGTACCGCCTGCAGCAGCTGGACCGCTGCCTGCAGGAGCACGACCAGGTGCGACTCAAGTTTACCTGACGCGCATTGCTCTCTTCGGCTTCTGCAGATCTCAGCTCTAACTTTGTCCCTTTGCTGTCACCGTAGACGATGGAGGAGGTGTGGGCGGAATCAGAGGAGGAGGCCGAGATCCAGGTTCTGGTTCTGTCTCCTCGCTGCTGGCCCGTGTCCTCGCTCTGCTTCCTGGACGACCCCACCAAACATTTTCCAGCTGAACTTTGCTCCTACCTGAACCAGTTCACCCAGTTCTACACCCACAGTCAGTACCAGTTCACCCAGTTCTACACCCACAGTCAGTACCAGTTCACCCAGTTCTACACCCAGTCAGTACCAGTTCGCCCACTTCTACACCCACAGTCTGCACTCTGGTTTTAAAGAGAAGAAAACCAAAACTAAAGGACATGATTTTCACAGAATTAAAAAAAAAAAAACGAATAAGAGGAAAACACCAGTAAATATTTTAAATTATTTAAAAATATTTTTTCTTCACAGAGGAAAAAAACATTTTACTTTTTCTTTATTTGGAAACATTAAAATGCTGTAAAAAGTGGCGGCTTTTTTGAGAAAAACGGTGTAAAATGTGTCTTTTAAAAGTGAAGCAGGAGATAAATGAGGTGGTCATTGGCACTCCGGACTCTCCGTATGATACATGTGAACCTGAATGTG
>NW_024630605.1:0-2841 GCF_008729295.1 Plectropomus leopardus
CTAAATACTGTAGTTTCTCTTCTTTTCTATATCTAATTTAAGAATCCCTTTTTATTTCTGAGGCAGAGAATAAATGCAAAACAAAAACTATACAACAAATGCATTTCTGGACATTCACAATGTCCTCTGCTATCAAAAAAAAAACATTTTCACACGGGACATTTTTTACTGTCGGACTACAGGAAGCTTAACTGCCGCCACGCTTCTGATTTGAGGCTGAATCGTGTGGGACTGATCACTGAGTACACCTGCTGGAGCAAATTTGGGTGGTTAAGAGCGTCTGCTGAATCTGGAGTTGATGTCTCTTATATTTTCCCTTCGCATAAAAGTAATTGAAAATATAAGATAAATTTAAGGGAATGCTGCTGCATGAGGCCGCAGTGTTACCTTAAATATCACAGACACTAAACTCTGATCTCTGTCTCCATCTGCTGCTTGAAAAAGGCCACTGCCTCAGCTTTTATTTTGAAATGAGCAGCTGAAACAGGATGAACCTTCAGTTCCAGGTCGAGCTGAACCGTCTGCTCAGTTTAAATTTGTGCTCAGGGGACTCAGACCGCCGTAAGCGAGCGTGACCGAGCAGCTTTGATCGTTATGAGCGTGAGAATCCTACTGTATAAAGCTCAAACCTCCACATAAATGTCCATCACGTCTGAATAAACCCGAGAGAAACATTCATGTAAAAGTAGCTTAAACCATCACTTTTAACGAATACATAAAGCCAGTAAGGTTTTGTATTCCTCGTCTAAAAAGGGCTCTTCTGTGTGTGTTTGTGAGGTTTAGAGTTGCTCTAAAATCTGCTGAGAGGCTGCAGGAGCAGCTGTCAAAGTTTTGCTCAGAGAGACAGAGACGACGTCCTCACCCGACTGCAGACTTCAGCTGCAGACAAACAGAGCAAGTTCATGTTTAAGAAGAGGATGCAGGGCCGGGGCGGTGCGGCCTAAACATAAAATCTCTGATTGTTTCACAGTAAACCTCATTTACGAGTTTAATTGCCTTTTTTTGCAGCGGTTGCAGCAGTTGCAGCGGTTGCAGTGGTTGCAGCGGTTGCAGCAGTTGCAGCAGTTGCAGGTTTGAGTCCAGCCTCGGCCCTTTGCCGTCCCCTCTCTCCCCCTTTCACACTTACTCTCTGTCCTATCCAATAACGGCCAAAAAAAGCCCCAATAATATCTTTAAAAAAAATAAAATAAAACAAACTACAAATGACAAAGAATTACTTACAGCAAACTGAAATTCCCTTCTGTTAATAAAGTAAACTGAATTTCCCATTTTTGGGTTTAAGTGCACAAATAAAAACAGAACATTTAAAAATAGAAGAAGCGAAAAAGAAATATAACCTTTTTTTGTTCAATGTGGTCTGCATATGAAAAATACATCTTTTCTTTTCTTTTCCCTTTTTTTGGCATTTTCACAAATAAAATAAAGGTTTCACAAATTTGAATCAATCTTTAGCCTTTCTGGGATTATCTAGTTCTGGTTTGACAGGTCTAAATATGATGGGTTTTTTTTATCTGGACCTGGTCCGATGTGGTCTATCTCTTTGTAGTGAAATCTCTTTTTTTTTTTTCATTTTTACAAATACATAAAAAGTGTCACAAATCTTAAAACTGTATTTCAAAGGATCTTTAGCCTCTCTGAGATAATGTAGTCCAGATTTGACCTGTTTAAGCATGGTGGGTTTTGACCTGGACCTGGTTCAATGTGGTTTACATGTGAAAAATGCACTAAGATCTACTATTTTTGCATTTTAATAAAAAGAATAAAAGTTACATAAACCTGAATGTGGGTTTCAGACAGCATTGAGGTTTTAACCTAAAATTTCTAACATGGTTTCAAGACGTGCAAAAAGTCACAAATTGACAAACTGGTCGCTCAGCAACACAAGATGCATTTCCTTTAACCCTTTGACACCTGGAGTAGATTTCTTGTGCTACATTTAGATGACTTTCATTAACATTAAAGCTTTTGACAATGGAGAATATTTTTCAAAAATATATAATGAGCAACTTGAAATGTCCTGCAAATTGCAAAAAAAAAAAAAAAAGTGACAAAAAATGATATGAAAAGTAGCTGGAGGGATTATCAGACATAACAAAAAACTAGGGCAAAAATGTCCAGAAAACTATATATAATTCCTATAAATATATTTAAAATTTTGTTACATAAAAAAACCCTTCTTTTGGGGTTATTTTCAGGTTATTTCTTTCTTGCTTTTTCTCATTTCATTTATTTTATTTATAACGACAACAAACATTAGTCAACATTTACGTAAATACGTCATTAGGCGGATTTTCACGCGACTTTCCTCTCGCGATAACATTCCAAATAACCATGGCGATGGGTGTCCCAAACATTGGCAGATTTATTTCTATTGCAGCCACTTAATAAAGCCATTTAAATATTACTTTCATTTATTTGTCTCGTATAAGAGTTAAAAAGATCCGAGTCATGTGACTTTGTTGTACTTTGTCTTCTTCTCTGGTTTAATGGCGGTTTGCCTCCATAAAGTCACATTACCGCCACCCGCTGTTACACATCATATGAGCTATAAAAGCAAAAATAAAGTGTTTCCATTGCACTTTTTTAAAAATATGGCTTTTTCGAATCGCCTGAAAAATCACCTCATGAGCATAAAAACTTTTTTTAATCGCAATTTCAATTTGCGCAATTTGAGAGTTAACGGAAACCCGCCTGGTAACAGCCATCAAGCTACTTTGCAAAGATGTTTTGAAATCTGTTAAATTATATATATATCTTTAAAAAATCCACAAAACAGCAGCAGGCCACAATAAACAACAACAACAACAACAACAACAACAACAACAAACCGGAACTCCCGTG
>NW_024630606.1:0-3351 GCF_008729295.1 Plectropomus leopardus
CTACCATTTTCCTGGTACTGCGTACCGCCACTGAATCTTTTAGTGGTACACAGTACCGGACCGTACCGGCTTACTTTCACCCCTGCATGGAAGTAATCCATTTCACTAAAATACACAGGAGTGTTCCCACAGGTCACATGTAAAATGGCTTGTACTACATCACAGTGTTAATTTTGACAAGAACTTTTAATTTAATTTTAGTCTTAGTCACTCACCAAAGATTTAATTAAAGTTAGTCTTTAAGTTTTGATTTGTTTTAGTTAAAATCTAGTCTGTGGAAATCAGTTTTAGAAAACTGTTAGACAGTTTTATGATATGGTAATAGATTTTGCAAAAAGATATTTGTCATGGTGGTAAAATTAAATGCTTTTAAATGAATCATATAACTCTTGTATAATAAAAATGAATGTCTAAGGCTTGTTAGAAAAAGTGCAATACTGACAACAGACACATTGACTATTCGTGTGAATGTTGATGGGCTGCCTCTTTCAAGAAGCTCTAATATGCAGCTGTGGCCTATTTTAGATCAAATAGTTGAACTACCAAAAGCAAAAGTGTTTATCATAGGTATATATGCATGTCCCTGTAAACCTGAGTCTGTGAATGACTACATGCATGATTTTATTGAAGATTTACAAGCCATCACATCAACTGGTGTAATGTTAAACGGGAAACACTACAACATTGCACTTCCTGATGCTTTCATCTGTGCGTCCTCCTTTTCCCTCTGTTTGGAGGATGCATCGCTACTATCCTTCGCGGCCTTCCATTTCCCAAGATTCCTTGCGTGCCGGTTATTTTCTAAACTGATCATGGCGGCACAGAGCGGAGATCGGAGCGCAGATTTTACATTCAAATGTAAGTATTGGGTTTTAACCCATTTGAAAATTAAACGCCAGATATGTAAAACTTTGAGGGACCTTAAAACCTAATTTCTGTAATAATTTGCAACGCTAGTAATGCTAACATGTAGCCACCTAGCATAGTAGCTATGTACAGCCAGCTCGGCGCTGTAGCCCCGCTGTGCTGCCCGCAGCAGAGGAGAGCTCCGCCCGCTGAGCGAGGCTCTGCTGCCCGAGGCTCTGCTGCCCATTTAGCTTGATGCCAGAATGTAACCTTTAGATGTTAAGCCTTAAAAGCTTCCCTTTCAAATGTCAAACGTCCAGAGGTTGACTTAAAAGTTCTTGTGACTGTGGAGATGTTATTTATGCTTCATAACACTAGCTATATAAATGGATCAAGTTTGAGGTTTGAGTCCTGCTTTATTTAAACTGTGCAACTGTAGAGTCAAGTTAACTGTTTGGATTGAATATTAGATTAATTCAACATAATTAAAATAATATTAAGAATAATAAAAAATATTATTATTTCTGTGACATAAGAACTTTTATGTTTGTCATGCTTTACATTTCATCTTGCTTTAGGGAGCAAGGAGCAAACTGAAAGCTTCATAAAGCTGTGTGGTGAGAACGGCCATCTGTTCACAGGGGCCAAAAACACCGCCACTGTGGGATGGAGGTAAGGCAATAAAAAATAGCTCTTTTGTATTCTATAAATATTGAATGTTAAAGATACTTAAATTAACCCAAATCCTTTATAAAGTCTAAACTAAAATGATGATCTAAAGAACAAATTGCATCATGTAAATGTTTGAGAGATTTTGTGTCTATCCTGATGTGACCTTTATATGAATAATCTCTGCATCCCTGTTATTGTGATCAGGTGTTTGCCTTTTCTCTTTCTTTTGTCTGTGTTTAGAACAATCCTGGAAAAAATGGGCCTGGAGGGGAAGGTTGAGCCCCAACAGGCCAATAAAAAATGGGACAATCTTAAAAAAAAATACAAAGTATGTACAGGTTTGGATGATGATTTCAAAACTAAATTATATTTGTTTTATGCATTCAAGTTAATAAATACTCTGTTATGCTGTAAAGCCCTCCGAGGCAAACTGTGGTTTGTGATAATAGCCTTTTTTAATAAAACTGACTTGCTGAAAACTGCTGCTGTTGACATGATTGATTTCCTTTGCCTCAGGATTGCAAATATCCAGGGACAGGTGAGGGAGTCAGCGGGAAGCCCACCGCCGCAACTTGGCCCTGGTTTGTCCTCATGGATGAGATATTAGGACAGACGCCTTCCATGGCTCCCCCTGTCCTAATTGCCTCCATCCCTGAGGACACACCAGGGCCAAGTGCTGCGGGGGCTGATCACGAGGATGAAGGAGGAGAACCAGCCAGGGCCAGCAAGGAGAAGAAAGAGAGGGAGAGAGGATGAGCTCCTTAATTTAATTAAGGAGGACATGAGGCAGCAGAGAGAGGCAGAGGAGAGGAGAGCTCAGGAGAGCAGAGAGAGGATGGAGAGGCTCTTCTTTCTACTTGAGAGAATGGTGGACAGGCGGTGATTTTTTTTTTTGTTTTTTGCTGAAAGTGTTTGAGTTCTGTTTTATATTGTTTATATTTTTTGAATTATTTTGTATAGTTCTTTCACATTTAAGATTTTATGTTGTATTTATTAAAATATTGTTACTTTATAACACGTGTATTCCATTTAGTATTTACAAATGTTTTCTTTTATTTACAAAAATCAGAACATTTCTAACTATTTACAAGGAGGCAGTCTTAAAATTTACAACTATTTACAAAAATACAACAGAAATTACTATTTACAAATTAAATCAAATTATTTACAATTTGCTGTTAAAAAAAATCTTGTGAAAATCAAATAAAATAGGCTGAGCAGGAGTCCCTGGCAGTGCTGCTGGACTGGATGGGATGCCACAATGAAGACCCTGGTGTCTTCTGTCTGTCCTTGGGACATCATCTGGGGTGGTCTCCAGAGTGTGTTTGGGGCTGCTTTTCTCCACTGTCCACCACATCGTCCATCAACTGGATTTGCAGGGCTGACTCAATCAACGGCTGCCATGTCACTAAGAATTTTTTAAGATAGAGGTGAGAATTAAACAAAGTGCAAACTCCTTTATAAAGACAAAATACATCCCACCACAAATTATTTCGACAAACAAAACACTCTACAAAACACTTTAAAAGGGAATATCAGCTTTCAAATGATTTTACTTGCCGACTACAGATAGTCATGGTCGGGGTGAGCCTCCTCCAGGGCAGACACCTCCGCAGACAGCTGGTCCCGCCACCGAGCACCACTGACAGCCACCAACCCGTTCTCCCCCTCATCCTCCGGCATGTCGTCCTGCAGCTCATCCTGTGGGGCCATGATGTCTCCCGCCCCCAGGCAGATGTTGTGCAGGACGGCACATGCTGTTATGACCTGAAATGAAAAAAAAAATTCATTAATTTTGATTTACTCTGCTTCACTATTAAAATGAAATCCTGT
>NW_024630607.1:0-3361 GCF_008729295.1 Plectropomus leopardus
GACCCTGACCCCGGCCCTGGCCCTGACCCTGACCCCGGCCCTGACCCTGACCCTGACCCCGACCCTGACCCTGACCCTGACCCTGGCCCTGACCCTGACCCCGGCCCTAGCCCTGAGACTCCTCAAGTCCTCCTTTAACGCCAGAAAGATGCAGCAGGCTTTAGGATCAACTTTAATTTAGTTTCTTCTTAAACTACGTTTAAGGAAAATGACAACAAATCTTCCTCGTACCTCGTATGTTGCTGACATGTCAGAGTAACTTGCTCCCTCTGTATTTCTGTCTCTCCCGTGCTGCTGTGTTAACCGGCTGCTTAATGGGAGGAAAACACTGGGAAGCAATTATACAGAATAAACCAGACTGTCCGTGTGATAATTACTCCACATCCCAGGACATGAGACGGAGCAGCCATCCAGGTCTGCAGCAAATGAACTGGGACGCTCACCCGGCTGAGCTGAATTTCAATCGTCTCTTTTCCCCGACGTTAAAGACCCAAACAAGACAGTGAGGGCCAGAGCTGCTGCTGATTAATTTTATCTAAGATAATACTTCAGTTCAAAAATCTTAATCCGTCCACAGACGTGATGAAAAACAAAATTAACTTTCCTGTTTCTCCTTCAAATTTAAAGCCCTCTGACGTTTCTGTCGAGAGAATCCCATCAGTTATTGACATTTTATTGTGAAATATTTGCAGGACTGTGTTGTTGAGAATGCAAGAGTTTAAATTAAGGAGTGGAACATGTGCCTATTATTTTAGAAACACAAAACTCACAGCAGCAGGCGGCTCTGCAGCAGATTCAGAAAACTTTTTTGTGTGTTGTGGCAGAAAATAAAAAAAACAAAAACAAAAAAGGAACATAAACATACAACATATGCTCCTAAAAACGGCCAATTTCAAGTGTTTTATTGGCGTTTTATGGCCTAAATTACATGTCCGGCAGTTGTTCAATACAGATGTAATTCTGGAATATTACAGCGTATCCATGGTCTGCAGAAACAAACAGTACCAACATTATTTTGATGATTTGATTGGTTTTCATCCAACATGATTTCCATGTTTTGATAAAAAAACACATTTTCTCTCTCTTATCACATATATCAAAGACAGTTTTGGTTTTATTTGTCAAAATTTGGACGTCTCCGCCTCGATTCGGTGGAATTTGTGGTGAATAAAAGTGAGCTTGTTTTGCTCACAGCATCCACAAAATGACATTTTAATAATTCGACAGCAATAACTCTGGATAATCCTCAGACTTCACTTTAGACACTTTAATTGAAGCAACTTTCTGTAGAAATGAAAATTGCTTTGAAAAGCAGGTGTTTTAGAAATTTCTAATTCATTGCTTTTGATTTTTCTCAGAGTAAATGTTGAAATATTCAGTGAAAAGGAGAAAGAAAAGCAGAAAATGTGAGAGCAGTCTTTAACTATTTCATTTGTGCCCTGCAGTTCTTTCTGAGCATGTGTGCAGCTTTCTCTCTCTCTCTCTCTCTCTCTGTGTGTGTGTGTGTGTGTGTGTGTGTGCATCTCGCCGCCTTGGGCAGCGTCAGAAACATGATCAATGATTCACCTGCGATCACTTTTAAAGGTGTCGACACTTTGGAGTCGGCCGGTATGTCGACTGATGATTCACACACACGTCTTCATCAATAATGAAAATGACGTGCAGCAGATTTTTATTTATTCATACTCTCAGTAATAATGAAACAGAGTGATGTTAGATTAGTGAACCTGCTGCGGTCTTCAGCCACAAATCATTTTATTTTGAAGGCAGGATGTTGGATCAGAGCTCATTGTGTTTCCGTGGTTACTGCTGCAGTATGAATATCTGAAAAAAAAATAAATAAACGTGGTGATAAAACAGGAACATGACGGTTTGCTCGCAACCATGGAAACAGTTTGAAAATAGACGGGAGAGTTCAGAATAAAGATTCGAGGTTCGACTGACCGTTTATCACCAACTTTAGCTTGAAAGCCGAAACAAGTTTTATTTATTTAACATAACATTTTGGTTTTTTTTAATAATTGTGTGTGTGTTGATGCATGTGTCCTAAATGTAGTCCAGATTGTGTATTTGAGTGTAATCAGTGAATTTGCAGCTCAGCTCCTACAATAAGTCTAAAATACACTGTGGAAACTAAATAGTTACATTCAGACTGTTCAGGTCCAAAAATGCTCCATTGAAACCCATTCAAACTGACATTTTTGATCCCACAGCCATCAGAGCAGAAAAACAGGACTTGTATTATTTCTGGGTGTCATTCTGGGCTTTTGACTCTGAATTTGTCATTTTGACTATTTTCCACCTGATGAGGTCATTTTGACCATATTTGGCATATGGAGGAAATACATGCTATTTCCACTAGGTGACCTGTCACAGTCATTTGTATATTTTTTTTGTCCTTGCTTAGTCTTTGATTTTATTGTTTTATATTATTGATTTATTGGTTGCTTTTTCTAGTGTCTTTTAATTGCTGCTTTTACCAGGACCTCAGTACTCTTAGTTTTGTCCCCTCTCATGTACCTTAATATTTGGAATAATACATTTAATTTGTATTGAATTTATCTAAATACGCTGGTATACCATAAAACCGCAGAGGCCTTGTTCATAATTCTGAGGTATTCTAACTTCATTGGTGTTTTTGTATAGTTTAGTTTGTCGATGAAGTGTTTGGAACTTTATTAACCAAGAAAAAATCTGCTTTACAAAGTGAGTTTTTGCATCACCTGCAGCAGCTGAGTGAGTGTGCGTAGCTCTCTGTGACTCCGGCGGTTCTCTCCTCATTTAAACCGCTTTGTAAATTACTCATAAACTGAAAACATTCAGTCCTGAAGTTAAAAACCACCAAAACAGTATTTTGGGGAGTTTCTCCTCACTCAGCCATTTAGGAGCTTCTTCCAGCCTCGGGATGTTTTGTGATTTCGGCCCCTGAGCTTTCATCAGGCGGCGTGCGCGCAGCCTCTCCTCCGGTCTCGTGATTTAAAATGCTGAATCTGAGATGAGAGTTGTAGCTTCTTGCAGACTGAACACACTCCTCGGGTCATCTTATATTTCCCACGGTGGCGCTGAGCCTCCACCGCAGTGCCGCCGCCTCTCCTCTGGCTGTGATCCGGCGTGCACGCCTGCCTCCATTAGTTTGACATTCAGAGAGAGTGTTGGTGCAGAGCGCCGCCCTCCCTGCATGACAAATGGGCTCTATCAGCTCCCCCCCTGCAGGAGGGGAAACCCCCCACAGCCTCCGCTAATGCCCAGTCAGCACTCCTCGCCGTGATGAATCCCACTTCCTGGATAGAGAGCCTGAATCCGGCTACACACACACACACACACACACACACACACACACACACACACACACACCGCGGGG
>NW_024630608.1:0-2643 GCF_008729295.1 Plectropomus leopardus
CAATAACAATAACAATAAAACATTTATTCCATTACTTAAAAATATAATAATTTTGTTACATAATTTGAAATACGTATCAACGTATCAACCCTAGCCATAAATAAAGTTTTCCCCAATATTTTTACCTTTTGTTCCACTGACATTTTCCCCTCTCTTTTTAAAAAGTTATTTTCTAAAACTACTAATCTATTGCAATTTGAGGGGAATTTCTTACCACGTTACTCTTTGCCTTTTTCCATGTTTTTGAAAGAAATCGCATCAGAAATCAGCAAAAGAAAAGTGACGCCGCTCCTGGTTTAAAAGGGTTATACTGAAGAAGGTAGGCTAAATAACAAAAAAACACCTCTCTGTATTATGCAATACAGTTCAACGACAACACAAACTACATCCTCCACAATTATCAACACCTCTAAAACAAAAACAAGGTGATGGTTATGAAAATGCATCTGAACGGCCTGAAGGGTAATCAGCCCCAACACTGCTCAAGGTTACTGCACGTTTGCATCGACTGGGTGCGGTTTTATTTTTGGCTGTAAACATCAAGGCTGCAATCCTCAGGTGACTAATTAAAGTTAGCCCCACAGAGAACCAGACATCTTCCCTGGTCTCATTTTTGGTCCCTTGTCAGCGTTTACACTCTGTGACACCTTTTTTAATACTGTTTAAGGCTCAGCCCGCCTCAGATTAACACTTTAGTGACCAGTTTTACAAGTTTTAGCTGTGTTTGTGTATTTTTATGTATGTTTTTAAGGTGTTTCTACTTACAATTACTGCATCAAAACTCCTGGTGATATCAGTTCTATTTTTAAAGTCTCAACCCTCCCAAATTCAGCTTCTCCTCCTCAGCTATTCTCCATCTTTCCCACATGGCCCCTCGTAGGAATGATGGCACTGTTACAGGTCGGAAAAGTGGGTCGGCCTCTCTGGCCCAGATCTTAACTGATTTAGGGTCTTCCTGGAGGGCAGAAATGTCTTTGCTCCAATTGTAAAACACTGAAAAAGTTACGTGTGGCGTCCCTCCGGAATCGATCCCTCGTCTCCTTTGTATCCAAACTGCACAAACTGTCATACTTATGCAGACGATACACTGCTTCACACATCAGTCTCCAACAAGGAATTCTGTCCTCCCTGATTGAGCGCTATGAGGTTCTCAACTTGTGCATGATAAGTGGTTTTAAACAAGTACATCACCTATGACCACCAAAATCTAATCAGCTCATCCTTGAGATCACTCGAACTTTTGTGCCAAATTTGACGAAAATCCTTCAAAGCATTCATGAGATAACATGTTTACATGAATGACACAGACAAGGTCACTGTGACATTGACCTTTCACCTATGACCATAAAATCTCATCATCTCATCCTTGAGTCCACTCAAATGTTTATGCAAAACTTGACAAAAAACCCACAAAGCATTCATGATATAATGTGTTTTCATGACACAGAAAAGGTCAAAGTGACCTTTACCTTTCACCTATGACCACCAAAATCTAATCAGCTCATCCTTGAGTTCACTCGAACTTTTGCGCCAAATTTGACGAAAATCCCTCAAAGCATTCATGACAACATGTTTACATAAATGATACAGACAAGGCCACAGTGCCACGGTGACTCTGACCTTTCACCTTTGACCACCAAAATCTAATCAGCTCATCCTTGAGTCCAAGTGAACACTTGTGCCAAACAAAAAGTGGATGTGTTTGCTGAATTTTAAGAAATTCCCTCAAAGAGTCCTTGAGATATCACATTGACAAGAATGGTCCGACATAAATCACGAAGGACGGACAATCCCAAAACCAAACGCCTCCGACCTCGGCCATCGCCGGCGCGGAGGCACAAAAAAACAAAAAAACAAAAAGAAGACTTTGTAATCTACTGTGTCTCTGAAAAAAATCCCATTTAGAGACCATTATTATGAAATTCCCCAACACAATATTTACTGATTTTACCAAAGAATTAAAAAAATTTTCAGACTTGTTTCAAATACACCTCTGGAATTTCTAACACATTCATTACCAGACAGAAGTGCAAATGAGTAATGAAATGACTGATGAGTGTGTGTGTGTGTGTGTGTGTGTGTGTGTGTGTGTTACCTTTTCTGTGGAACACAGCATTGAGGAAGTCTTGGGCCTGTCTCTCCAGCCGGCTGATCCGAGACTGCTCCTGTTTGAGGTCTTCACACTCTGACAGCACCTGGCTGCCTCCACCTTTCTCTACACTGTGCTCCTGCACAAACACACACAGACAAATGAGTGAGTAAAGGCCTGTCCTGTTCACAAAAATAAATTTAACCTTTGGAAACCTGGAGGAACACTTTTTTGTGCTGCTTTTAGACTTTCACAAGTTTTTAACCTCTGAACCTCAAGAAAATTGGTCTGATTTCTTTCAAAAACAAGGACAGAACGGCAGTGACCAACTTCTCATGAATGTCCTACTAATTACAAGAAATAAGTAAAAGATGACAAAGAAAATAACCTGATTTTTTTTTAAAAAAAAAAAATTTAAAAAAAGGGGAAAGATTCGATTTTTATTTTTAAACTAGGCAAAAAATATCCAGAAAAATATAATTGTAATCATTATAAAACCCTTTTCTTATTTTCTTACTTTTTTTTCCCCAAATTTTCTGCACTTCTTTTTGGAC
>NW_024630609.1:0-2390 GCF_008729295.1 Plectropomus leopardus
ATACAGTATATATGCTGCTCATGTGAAGTATTTTAATTTTCCTAGATAGTGACACTTTCTGGTAAGAGTCACACAGTTGCACTTTTGAAGTAAACAGAAAATGGACCATTCAGATCATTCCCCCCGCAGACAGAAAATAACAAAATATTCTTTAAAAAAGCCGACTTTGATAGAAAACAGGAGAAATAAATGATCTCACCGCTTTGGCAGAACTGTTGACACTGTTTTCACAGAAGTGCCAGAAAAAGACAAAAAAAGGACCAAATGGTTGTTTGAGATGGACACTTTTTTTATATATATCTGCAGGGCATGATTTAAACGATGAGAGGCGTTTCAGTGCTGTATTTCTGCTGGTGTCAGATCCCTTTGTGGGCTCCCTGGCAGGCAATTTATGCCCCTTTTGTCCCCAGAATGAAGCGGCGAGGCAGACATAACTGGATCTATGCAATATGTCACAAGTTTTAAAAACACCCCTATTTTTAGGGATCTCGACAGAGCCATAAAGTTTCACAAGAAAGCTTCTGTTCTCTTTTGGCGAACGTCAGTCCCAAACTGACACACTGGTGTGTGTGAGCGCTTGCATTTTGACAAGAATAGATCCAGTTAAATTCCTGGAGGAGCAACAACTTCACGCAAACACACACACATACACACACACGCACACACGCAATCAGTGCCCCCAGGCCTGCTGTGCACTGTTGGTGTGGAGCTTGCTTTGCTTCGGGGCCACTTTTGCAACATGACAGGAGGCCAGGGGCCACAGCAGTAGCCCCATGTTTCTCAGACGTTAGAACATTTCCAGGATTTTAAGCAATTCGCAGGATTTTAGGACATTTCTCGGACTATAGGATGTTTCTAGGATATATAGACATTTCAAGACTTTTCAGACATTTGAAGGATTTCAGGGCATTTCTATAGGATTTTAGCACGTTTCTGGGATTTTATGACATGCCAGAATTTTGGGACCCATAGGATTTTCGGATGTTTCAAGGACTTAAGAACATTTCCAAGAATTCAGTACATTTATGCTTTCAGGACATTTTATTGGATTTTAGGACATTAAGGGCTTAGCGAGGACCTTTGTAAAGGGTTCTGGGGAATCCTCCACAGGCACGTCTTTTTGATAAACAAGCTCTATTTTGATGCTGTTTTATTCACTCTGGCACAATTCCCAGTGGAAATCACTTTATTTCTATTGTGTTAATTAGATTAGATTTGGCCCGCGGGCCATAAGTTGAGTATCACTGATGTAGAGGGAGATAAACACAGCCTAAAGACTAGTCTGGACCCTGGACCTTAGCATACATGCTCTCTCTCTCTCACACACACACACACACACACACATGCAGGCACGCAGGCACGCATGCACGCGCATACACACACACACACGCACACACACATGCGCACACACATGCGCACGCACACACACACACACACACACACACACACACACACCGCACACACACACATGCGCCCGCACACACATGCACGCACGCACGCACACACACATGCACACACATGCACCCACACACACACATGCACGCACACACATGCACACACATGCGCCCGCACACACACACATGCACACGCACACACACACGCACACACATGCACACACATGCGCCCGCACACACGTGCACGCACGCACACACACACATGCACACACACACACACACACACACGCACGCGCGCACGCACACACACACACACATCGCTTCACAGAGTCACTGAAATGGAGGTGAAGTGGGGTCAGGATGTTTGCGAGCGGATTACTCAGCTGCTGATGGCTCACAGCGCTGCGTCAGACACACACTCTTTAATTTTGGACATTATTAAAGTGTCAGAGGCAGTGATAGGATTACCTCATCAAAGAAATCATGAAGGTAATCATTATGTCTGAGAGATACAATAACAAAGGACAGGGTTTAATGAAAAGTCAAGCAAAAAGTCAAGAACTAATGACACGAATATGATGTCTGGGAGTCGCAACAGGAAATTAGCTGACATTTATAAGAACCAACCTGTGATGAACCCTTAGAGATGGAATGATATGGGGCTCTCATTCATTTGTTTGCCTGTTTATTTATGCATAAATTGCTGTAGTTATTAATTTTGTGTCTTGTGTTTTTTATTTAATGTAAATCATAGATGCTACTGTTGGTCTTAGCATCTGATTTGTATTCAGTAACGCTCCAGAAAGGCGCCTCTCCAGAGACAGCTGTGCCCATAGCTACTTCACTATAGACCAAGTTTTAACATGGTTTTATGCTTTTGCATGACCATTGTATGAAAAATATATCGCACTGCATGCAACAGGCGATGGAAAGACAGCGACATCTCCTTCTGCAGCAGGTCAGAGTTTGATTGCTGCTGAGCAACAATCACCAGAA
>NW_024630610.1:0-2124 GCF_008729295.1 Plectropomus leopardus
CTGGCAGAGCAGAGACTGGTTGTCTGGTCACTTCTTGGCCGTCTTCCAGGCTTGGCCTTTCATTAGTGTCCTCGCTGTCCTGGACATCAGTGATGGGAGGTTCAATAGGAGCTGGTGGAGATGAAACCTCAGGAGAGCTTGTCTCTGGACTGGAGGTTGGCTGCTCTGTTTCAGCCAGACTGGTGGTGAAGCCGTCCTGCACCGCAGTAATAATCGCAGCTTCATCAGGAGGGGTCAGTGGAGACGGGGGAGCAGGAGGCTCAACCGAGGCTGGTTCTCTGCTGAGCTCTGGCTCTGTCTCCAGACAGCAGTCATCATCTTCATCCTCCCTGGCCTCAACGTCAGTCGCAAACGGAGGTTCAGTAGGGGGTGACGGAGGAGATGGAACCACTCTGGTGGGATCCGGATCATTGTCAAAGCTGGGTTTGTCGTCTTCATCCTCCCTGACCTCAACATCAGTATTAGATGGAGGATCAGCAGGGGGTGTTGATGGTGGAACCACAGCAGAGTTTTGGTCTCTGGTGGGTTCAGTGTCAAAGCCGTGTTTGTCGTCTTCATCCTCCCTGACCTCTACATCTGTCGGGGATGGAGGGTCAGCAGGGGGTGTCAAAGGTGGAACCACAACAGAGTTTTGGTCTCTGATGGGTTCTTGGTCATTTTCCAGGCAGTATTTGTCACTGACATTCTCCCTGGCCTCAACATCAGTAGTTGATGGAGGTTCAGCAGGGGGTGTCTGAGAAGCTGGAACAGCAGCAGAGCGTGGGTCTCTGGTGGGTTCTTCATTCTCCGGGCTGGCTTCGACATTAACAGCCTCCCTGTCCTCGACATCAGTTATAGATGGAGGTTCAACAGGGGGTGTTGGAGAAGCTGGAGGGGTTGAAACCACAGCAGAGTTAGTCTCTGGACTGGCAGTTGGCGGCTCCTTCTCAGTTACAGCCAGGTTTGACTCATCCTGGACTGGAGCAGTGGCAGCAGGTTCAGCAGTGGGGGTCAGATGAGCCGGCACTTTGGGGCTCTGAGGCTGAAACAGCTCACTAATCTGTCCCGCTGCAACTTCAGCAATGTCACTCAGCAGCACTGGAGCGAAGCTGTTGATCCTGTCCACCAGAACATCACGTGGGAACATTTCCCGGATCACGGTCTGGATAGACTGGACCATCTCATCCCTGATGGAGCGCGAGAAGGGGACCTGATGGTCCACATGGGTGAGAGCGCCAGAGACTCGGTCCAAAACCGCCTTTGTTACCCCAACAGACATCTTGCTCAGTCTCTTGGAGGGCATGTTCAAAAGTATGCAAGATGGAAGCACCCAGAAGCCCTGCAGGACTCGGGGTACGACCTCGAGCACCACCTCTGTAGGGCTGAGCAGTTTGGAGCTGGTAGGCTGCCTCTGCTTCTGTCTCAGGATCCTGGCGTACTTTTTGGCCAAGCGGAAGAATTCTGGATTTCTGTAGGTAACATTCATTAAAATTGATATTTAAAACACCTCAGAAAATCACAGAGATAAAATAACCACTGCAGTTAAACTGGTGATAAATACATGTCAAATATAACATACCGAAAAGCAGGCGGTAAGGCCTCTGGGAAGTTGAGGAGCATCCGGGCTTCAAACTCAATGTCCCGCATTTTGTTGCTGACATTTACTGCCCACATCTGAAACAAGAAAACAGATATAAGGTGCAGTTTTGACAAATTTAGAGGATAAAATAATAATATACTACAAACTGCTGTAAGTCTTGTCAGTGCTGTTGTCTTACCAGTGTCAGCAGAGGTTTGACATCCTCATCGAAATCCTCCAGTTCAAACTCCCAAAGGCTTTAATAAGAAGCAAAACAGAAGTTCTATTTTAACTACGCTGTATGCATCATTAGAGTAGCTTTAATATATGTGGAGAGTTTCAGGAGTAGTGACGGAGTGTCGTCAGGTGTCTGAGTACTTACCGTTCTCTCACAGTATTTCTGCTTTCTTCCAAAATCAAGCTGATCAGGTCTTCAGCAGTCACCTGAGATGGGATCTGGTTTTTCTGCTGAAGCCTCAGGAGTTCTCTCATCAGTGCAATCTATGAAACATAAGAAAGAAGTCGTCTTTTAATATAGAAAGACAAAGTTTAACAGGATGTATGTA
>NW_024630611.1:0-3455 GCF_008729295.1 Plectropomus leopardus
GGTATAATGTGTGTAATGGTAATGTGTGTACATTGTTGCAGTTGTTATATTGAGTATAATAAATAGCAAACTCATGTAGAATAAAATGAGTAAACTGGGTGTGTTGTATCCCCTCTAATGAGTGCAGCAGGAAGAGTCAGTGTTTTGGGTGAAATTAGAACAATAGTTCAGATGGAGAACGATAAGAGAACGTGCAGAGTTGGGAGCAGTATTATTACAGGGATGTTATTTGTGGACTTCAGAGCAGAATGTTATATTTGAGGCTGCCGACAGTCTGCATATTTATAACGGGGAAAGGTCTTTCTGTGTGAGCGGGAAGCGTCTGGATATCAGCCATCCGGCCGGTTGCTGGGTGCAGAGCTGGATTATTCACACATTCGACCTCCAACCCAGAACAACAACAAACAGCTCAGCGCTCGCCGCTCACTCCGCCCGCCGCTCGGCAAATTGGACGATTACGGGTCGTGACACCGACGGTTCGGCTGCAACGTTCATCTCACATCTCCGCCGAGGTCAGAAATAGACTCCATCGTCTTAGTGATTCCTCTCGTATCGGGAATATTTGACATTTCCATCTCACTTTCATTCTCTGTCTTTTTGAGGCAGATTTTTTATTACTGGGAGAACAGAGTGACAGGTGAGAGGGAGGAGAGTGATGAGACCGCCTGGAAGAGGAAGAAGAATAACACAAAGTTTCTTTTTGTTTACTGTGAGGGATTATCTGCCTCCTTTCATACTGAATACGAATGAAGAGGCCCGAGCTGCTGGTTGATATTAGAAAGTGTGCTCAGCGCAGTGGTTCTCTCGAGGAATGCTCTCAAGTCTCATAAAATACAGACTTTATGTCACATTTTGTCCTTTAGCGTCTGTATAAGACGCACCGCGCTTTAAAATAACTCCAGCGTGAACCCATCTGCAGCTCAGCCACCAGGAGGAAATGTTGCACACCACAAATATGTTAGATTTAAAATCAGAATCAGAAAAGGATTTATTGCCAAGAAGGTTTTCACTTGGAGGGCATTTGCTTTTGATTTTGGCTCCATCCATAAAAACATTAATTGACTATATTAACCTTTCGAAACCTGCATCAACCTCACTTTTCTTTTGCTGCTTTCAGATGCCGTACACGAGTATTTGAACCGCTGAACTCTGAGCAAATTTGTTTGATTTCTTTCAAAAATCACAGCAAAAAAAGGCATTGAGCAACGTGGTAAGAAATGTTCCATAAAATGCAAGATAATTGTAGATTTAGAAAAGATTTTTAAAAAGGGAAAAAGAAAAAACACTTAGGGGATGTGGGAAAACAAGCTATGGAAAATTACTATAACTGTATTTGTAATAATCATAATGACACATTATTAACATTATAACATAATAAATATGTACAATATAGCGGTTTCAGAATAAGCTGCCACATGCAGAAGATCCCTGTTGTGCAAATTTGTACAACGTGCATGATAATTGTCCAAAATGTGCATTAGATAGCACACAGATAGAGTCTGATGTGGTGATGAGAGTCCATGTGAGTCAGTCTTCCTGTCTGCAGTCTTTGAACTTTTATTCAAGTGAAACATCTGAGTTTTTCCTCCACCAATAAACAGCAGCGTACGTTCAGCAGAGTGACTTTCCTCCCAACGGTCTCGCTGTCGTGTTTACGCTGGAGACGTTGGAGGCTGAAACTCTTGTTTTTAACCGTCGAGTAAAAAGATGACAAAAGTTCATTCATACAGTAAGAGAATGGATCTGTGTGTGTGTGTGTGTGTGTGTGGAGGTTAAGTAGGGTTTTCACAGTGTCTGTAAACTCAAAGTCTGCCAGCCGAGCACAAACACAAACTTCAGCAGGCGTACGAGGGCGCTGAAGGCGGAGATCAAAGCCGCCGAGTGTTTCTCCGACGTCGACCTGGAAGTGCTCCGAAAACATCGACATCAAATGAAGAGCGGGAAGACATCTGAGAGGAAAACACCTCAAAGTACATCCATCGCTCAACACCTCCCCCACAACACACACACACACACACACACACACCGAAAGGGTCAGCGAGCTGTGTGTGTGTGTGTGTGTGTGTGTGTGTGTGTGTGTGTGTGTTGTCTTGCATTGGCTTGCAGTAGAGATGATACAGTTTAACCCTTCATGAGCTCAGTTATCTGAGCAGAAGTGATAAAGATCACATTTTCCTGTGAAATATCTCCATCTTAACTCTCAATAATTTACTTTTTATGAACAAAAAAAAGATTTTCTCAGAAAAAGTGGTGCTCAACTTGAAGTACTGTAAAAAAAGTAACTCTAATGATCCCTCTTCTTGTTTTTCCTTTAAAAAAAAGATCTGATTTCACTCTTAAAGACATTTTAGTGGAATCAAGAGGAAACTTTGTAATTTGTGGCCATCCATTGAAAACCGTGTACCTCCACGATGTTAACTTTTTTAGGAGATAAGGAACAAGAGCCGCTTAAAGCTTCATGGTGATTTCTATATATATGAAGGCTAAAGAAGCCCTCCAAAAACTCATTATATGTAGAAGCATTTTCTGAACCCTCATAGGGACATTTAGTTTCAAAAAAGGACCAAAAATGGAGTCCCATGATCATCAGCAGACTACAATTTATTCTGAAAATGGGTTTGAGCTCCCAGCACAAGTAAAAAAAATATTTCTGCTGCTTGTGGCGGACGATTGAAGACGAGTGTCCCACAGAGCAATGTCATGTAGAAAAGACGTTTAATAAATGTCAATTTTACATCTATTTGTCTTTAGACATTTAGATTTCAGTTACTCAAAGTTGTAGAGAATTTTTAGTTTAGAAACAGTAAACAGAATCTGTGTATATGTCAAAAAATAATGTAAATGCAGGGGTATGCAGTACTCTTGTCCATTAGTTACATGTATTTCTGTACTTATATTTAATTACTATTTTAACCCTTATTGCTGGCTTTAATATCACACACGCTCATATCGCTCTGCACAAAAAATGCACTTTTCAAACCCAGGCTATAAAAATTATTAATATGATGTTCTACTTTCACTGAGTTTATTATGTAAATACACATTGTTAACCCTTTAAATATGAGGTTTTTGTCTTGATACCATTATGTTTTTAGATGAAAAAACTCAAAAAATTAATGATGTTGAGTCTCCTCCGTGCTCAGTGTGAGTGTAGCTGCTGACAGTCTAGGATATGTCAGTGATCAGCAGCTACATTGACTGTGACAGGTCACCTAGTGGAAATAGCATGTATTTCCTCCATATGCCAAATATGGTCAAAATGACCTCATCAGGTGGAAAATAGTCAAAATGACAAATTCAGAGTCAAAAGCCCAGAATGACACCCAGAAATAATACAAGTCCTGTTTTTCTGCTCTGATGGCTGTGGGATCAAAAATGTCAGTTTGAATGGGTTTCAATGGAGCATTTTTGGACCTGAACAGTCTGAATGTAACTATTTAGTTTCCACAGTGTAT
>NW_024630612.1:0-4209 GCF_008729295.1 Plectropomus leopardus
GGGAAAAAATAGCATGTCTTTAAAAAAATCACGTACGTCCTAAAGTATGCACAAAGCATGTCCTCAAAAGCACAATAAAAAAGCATGTCCTAAAAACCACATGAAAAAATTCATCCCATAAAAATGTCAGACTACAGTACGTCATAAAAATCTGAAGAAGATACACACTGATATTTTTTAAAGAAATATCTCACCCATCCGTCGCTCCGTCTCCACAGCAACACTTTCCGGCTGGATCCCGAGTTTTCCAGGCCAGATGAGATATCTAAAAAAAACTATGAAAATAAGAAAAATGTCACCAAAAGTAAAATTATTGACAAATTCACATTTGGTGAAACAAATACGGAATAAAAATATGAACTCAATATTGTTTACGGTTTAAAAATGAGAACAGGAACTACCGTGTGACAACAGCCAAAACTACAGTCTGTGTACGTTGTTTTAATATATATTTTTCTATATGTTTGTGTTTTCAGAGCTGTTCAGGAGAACCCAGTGGTGAGGATGAGTATGTGGAAAGAAGTTCCAGCTTCAGGATTATATCTGGGTGTCAGGAGGTAACCGAGAGAATAATCGTTTTTTCTTCAGTGTGACACAGTTTCATTTTCAGTATCTCCTACAGTCAATATGTGAGACTGTGAAGTATAAGCTTCCAGTAAAGTACTTTCTCCCTCAGATTACCTCACCATCCTGCCACCACAGTACACAGCATCTGTCAGCTACTCTGTTTGTGTACAAGTGTTTGCTTTCCGCCCGTAAAAAGACTTTTAACACAAACATATCTTGATATTAGCCGCCGCTGACAATTATCACTTTGAAAATATTTTTGAAAATTACAAAATTCATGAAATTTACTAATTTAAAAATAATAATTTGTAATTATTCTACTTTTTTTTTCAAACACGCACACATTTTTTTTAACAAACTGCGCAAAAATGTGTTTATTAAATATCTGCTATCATCAATAATAATAATAGTAACAATAGTAATATCATAATCTGCATTTTTTTCTCAGATATTGATATTCAATATTATGGGTGTGGCTAAAATTTAATGATAGCATTATCAACCTATTTAGGGTTGATAATTGAAATAAAATGAAAATAATTACTTAGAAAATTAAATGTTAAACAAAAAAACACGATGCATTACAGGGATGAGTTGTTTTTTTCAACGTATGAAATAATTTTGTTGGATCGCGGCTAAACAGTGTTCTTCTGATTTAATTTACTTAATAAAGAATTATCAAAAATTGTGGCTATTGTGACGTATTAAAGTTGTTTTCTTGCGTGCAGTAATGTTACAAAACCTGATAAATGTTTGAAAAAAAAGGCATTTTGTGCAAGTTATGCAACAAAATGACAGTAATGACTCTTAATATAAAGATAATAATTACTGTAATAACAATGCTACAAAAGCATTACACCATACTAATGAATGGTATACAGATTATAGTAACATTTCCAAAATATTCAAATATATTTCCTGTTGAAGGTTGTTCTCCCTTATTACCAGAAAACTATAAATGTCAAAACTTGTACATAAAATACTGTAATCATTGTTAAATCTGCCTCTCACGAACTTTCTAAAAAGCAGCGACTCTGTGAGACTTGACTGTCTGCGATAACTAGTTTAATATAAACTGATTTTCTTTTCTCTCCTTGCAGCAATCGTCGGGTCACCAGGTGAGAATCTTGCACCAGATCTTAATCGATGCACAGAATTAATATTTATATGTGGTTTTATAGTTAGATTTAACAGATATATTCATACTGCTGGTAGTTTTTAGCAATAAACAGCTTGAAATGTTTGTGTTTTCATTACTAATCGCTGCCTGCGTCTCTGCAGTCCTATCAAAGCGTGCCACTTCGAGTCTCATCTGACCAAACTGCAGGCCGACTCTAACTACCTGCTGTCTGAGGAGTTTGAGGTAAAAATTGCTCTGTGAGCAGATTTAATGTTACATTAAACTATTTCAATGCATTCAAAACCTTACTTTAGTAAAAGGTTGTAAGTATTATCAGCAAAATATTCTGAATTTTCCTGCCGTAGATGTTTCCGGTTGTGCTGTTTTAACTCTGGTCTGTAAGATCATCATATGTTTGTAACTGGCTGACCTGTGAGAATCACAAATCTCTAAAAAGTCACAAAAACAGCTCTTTTTCAGCTTTTTTCGAGCATTTAAAGTTGATCAAGAGAGGTTTTAATTAGTTTATTTAGCAAATGTAAAATTTCGTTTCCTTGGAATCAGGGACAGGCACTGAAGCCCGGGATTAAATGGCCACGGTGGCGAATTCGGAAAGACCAGAGTGTTGATAAGCTCCGACCCTCACGGTTCTGCTATCAGTTTTGGAGATTTTAAGAAAACACATTTGTTGTTTGTTTACGTTACATAAACATTGCCTTTTAAAGTTTTTATGTCCCCAACTCCTCTTAAATACATTAACAACTCAGGTTCTTACATAAAGTACTGGTGCAAAAGTCTCAGGCCGCCTTAAACTTCATTACTTTAGCAAGGTTATAGTGATCATACATATTTATTTCTCTGAAGTCTTTTTATTAAAATACAACCAGAACGTACTATTTATACAGAATTAAAAATGCAAATACTTCAGCATGAAACAACTTCAACAGGCCAAAGTTGTAAGTATCTTAAACGATTTTTTGCAGAGTGCCAAACATAAAAAATAAAGTCGTGTTTATTCTGTTCTTAATTTTGGCTTTTTCATTTTTTTTCTCTTTAACTCCCCCAAAAAGATCAGAGTACCGTTAAAGTACCAGATCGATTAACAGTATCGGTAAAACTAGTACCGTTAAATACCCATCTCTGCATGAGGAGCGGGTCCTCTTTCACGAAATAAACACGTGGCACTGCCGTGTTTCTGCAGTCCTTTTTCAACACTTGAAACTGTTTTATTAAGGATTTTTACTGGTTTTAGTTATCTGGTTCACTTGTTTTTGGAGAAAAGGAGACCTGTGCAGATAATCTGGCTCCTGATAAAAACCTCCTGAATAATAAACACTGAAGGAAATTTAACCGGGAGAAATTTTAGCACTAAATCCCCGTAAATCTGACACACTGGACCTTTAAGTGCAGTACTTCAGTAAATATACTTACCACTGGTTGCTGCTGGTGTTTAGACGACATTCAGCGCTTCAGCTGTTTGGCTTCGTCTGTTTAAAGTAAAAACAAAAAGGCGGTTTTAGAAGACAAAACATTAGGATTCATTTAATGTGAAAATAATCATCATGCATTTGTTCAGGATCTAAAGGACGTGGGACGCAACCAGACCATGGACGTTGCCCGACTGCCCGAAAACCGAGGAAAGAACCGCTACAACAACATCCTGCCATGTTAGTACTGCTGCATGAGCTCTGTGTGTGTGTGTGTGTGTGTGTGTGTGTGTGTGTGTGTGTAACAGCTTATCTGCTCCAGCAACAAACAAAAATCATTAAAATAAGGTCGATTGTATTTATATAGAACTTAAATGACATAAATGGAGCCTGATAAATACATTTATAAAGTAAAAGTTATGGAAAAAAACTTCCAAAAAAATAAAGTAATTAATCAATCAATCAATGTGAAAATCATTATAATGATGGGGTCGCTAAGAGCTTTAATTAACGACACGGCACCTGTTCCCATGGCGACAGCAACGTACTGTGGGTCGAGCCTCGAGGTGATAAAAACATTTATAACGAAACAACTGAACATGCAGATGATGGTGCTGAAGCTGGAAATAGAGTTCAATTTATTTTAAGTATTTATATATAAAAATGTTTTTTTTGTCCTTTTTAAACTTATTTTTTAATCTTAATCTTTCTTGATAAGACTCGTCCCTGCCTCTTTTCTCTTCTGTTCTGATCTTTGATCTTTGATCTTTGATGTTAAAAGAAAAGAATTTTACAGCAAATTTACAACAAAAATCAACCTATTTAGTAATATTTCTATGATTGTTACAGAAAATGATGCAGTAATTGAGAGTTGATATCAGTGTGTTTGTGTGTGTTATATTTGGAGTTGTGTATCAGTATCACAGTTTGAATAAAACAATTTAATGTCAGTCATGTGTAACTGCAGCCAATTTTCTATATGAACAGAAAAATATCATTTGTGTCCTGAGGTGATAAATTTACAGCTCTTTAATTAATTTCTCCCTCTCACACACACACACACACACACACACACACACACACACACACACACAC
>NW_024630613.1:0-3227 GCF_008729295.1 Plectropomus leopardus
ATATATAATTTATTTATTTTCATTTTTAAAATTTCCTTTATTATAAAATGCAGTGATAAAATGAAAACAAGTGAAGGGACGGCACCCTATAAATAATATTTTTTTAAATGTATATTTTTGTCTCTGAAAAAAAACAGCTTTCTCCTGAAGTCTTGGCTCATTTTAAAGTGTCTGTTGATGGTGACAGTGATTGGCATTATTGAAGCGTCCCTTAATCACCTACTTATAGCAGAATCTGGCAGATTTAGTGATATTTAAAGATACCACTGAGTCCTCAGACGTCACCATGCTCTCTCAGGTATTACTGATTGCAGTACCAGTACGTGGCTCAGCCTCATAAACAGAGTATTTGGCCGTTAACTGGCACATTAAAAGCTGCTTCTGGGATCTGGGTGTGACTGCAAACAATACCAGCACAGTCACGGTTAACTGAGTCAGTGAAATTTATGATGCACCTACCACTTTAATGATTCCCACCTTTTCTGGCTCACCGAAAACACATCCACTGCAGCACAGATCATCCTGCTTGTTGTTTTTCTGGTGATACTACTTTGCTGATTTACTTTTTATTACATTTTATTGTTTTGGAGGCCAAGTGAGTCGACGATTCTACGCCTGAGAATTACTTTTTCCTGTTTTCATGGTGATCTAATTTTTCATGCCTGACAGACTGAGATGTGATTGCTGTGGCAGTTTATCAGATTCAGTGGCCTGTCGTCTCCATGGTGCTGCCAAGTCTAACCTGCTGCTGCATGTTCGAATGCAGACAGCACAACCTTCTAGCTACATGGACGACTCTTTAACCCTTTAAAACCTGAGCAAATAGGCTTGATTTCTGACAAAAACATGGGCAAGCAACAGAACAAGAAAGAGCCCCCCAAAAAGCCAGAAATTATTTTAAAATATACTAGAAAATTAACTGAAAATAAGTAAAAAGTAAAATAAAATAAAAACAAGAAAATGACCTCAAGAAAGCGTGGAAAATTATCTAATATCTAATTATAAGAATTATAAATGTAGTTTTCTGGGGATTTTTTCTTAGTTTTTTGATAATATGTAATAACATTTCAAGTCTGAGTTCAGTTGGAGTCAACAATTTTGGATAACTGCATTATTCATTCGAGTCAGTCATCACTTTATGTACCAGTTTCCTCTTTACCTCTTGTGTCTTGTTTGCAAAATATTGTAATTATAGTGTTTGTAGCTGTAATATTAGAAATAAAGGTGCGTGTAATCAAAAGTGAACTTGTCAATGTTGTCTTGTGCTTGCATTTAACCCTTTGAAACCAGAGCAAATTGGCTCAGTGTCCTTAAAAAACATGGGAGGAGCAAGGAAAGAAGATATGACCCAAAAATTAGCAATAAATGTGTAAAAAAGTACAAGAAAATTATCTGAAAATTATTATTTTAAAAAAAAGAAAGTTTAAAAAAGTGCTTAAAAATTACAAAAATCCTGTAACATAATCTTTAATATAATATGTATTTATAATAATTTTAAATATAGCTTTTTTTCCTTTTTCAAAAAGCATAATTATCCTTATCTATTTTTTGCAGTTTGTGAAACATCTCTTTCAAAGTTGCTCAGTGCATTTTTTTTTATGTTTTTGACAGAAATTAAACCAATTTGCTCCGGGTTCTTGTGAAAGGCGTCTGAGAGAAGCACAGGAAAAGTGATGTCACTTCAGGTTTCAAAGGGTTAACCTTCAAAGATGTACAAACTCATAATTCAGATTAACAACAGTCATCAGCCTAATGGTCTCTCTTGTGTGGCCTCGTGGCCCTTACTTTTTTACGTAGTCTCACATGTCGCCGTACAAATAAATTCATATTTGAGAAGTGTGCATTAATAAATCATAATTTCCTCTTAAATCACGACACTATCTGAGCGCAGAAGTTTCTTCAGTGCTTTTCAGCTGCTTCTAAGATCACAGGAGTGTCTCGCCAACAAAAGAGGTGCGTCACTGCTCACATGTAAAACAAGAAAAGTGGGTTTTGGGACTGTTCGGTATGTGAATCTGTGCTGTCTGCTTACTCACATTTTCATCTGTGCCAGGATGTAATTACTTCATCGTGAGTTTCTGTTGACAGCTCTCGCTCAGTGATCGCCGGCTGTCGAACGAGGAGAAGCAGTTATAGTCACTTTACAGCTCATCATTGATGATTTAATTTTCATTTAGGTTTTGATTTTTTTGAGGAGTAAACTACAAAGTAAAAGAGAGATTTTACAAAGTGATTAATGGTATTTTTTGATACTGTGAGCACTGTGACGGCAGTGTTCGAACCTTCAGGCCGCTCCAACAGAAGTATTTTTCCTCTCAGCGATGAATCTCAGGTGAGTTACTGAAGACCAGATATGATCAGCACTTCACACAAAGAGCTACAGAAAGCCTGAAACTTTCTGACCAAAGCACTCAACGCGCTAAAAAACAAAAAGATCACACTGAAAGGTCTTCGCTTGGCTAATTAATATCTCAGATGAGGTGATATGGGATCATTTATGTCGTGAAAGAACATTAGTTTGGCAAAGGTACTTTTTTTTGTCTCCTGTATATATTGTCTGATAATGTATTCTCCCTATTTATTTTTTTCTATAGAATTAAATAAATAAAACAGACTGAGGTCATTACAAAGAAACCTGAGCAAAAGACATTGCTCAAAAATCAGCAGGAAATTAGTTAAAAGAAAATTACCTGAAAATGAATAATGCAGGAAAAAAAACCAAACAAACAAGAAAATTACCTGTAAAAAGAGCTGAAAAAATGTTTTATTTAGATATATTTTTTCTTGTCACATATTTTTTAAAGAAAATATTATCATTATAAATATAATTTTGTGGACATTTTTCTCTATTTTTAGGGATAATATGATAGTAATAATAATCCCAGTCTGCTAGCACACAATGTTGGAAATATTTCAAAATTCAACATAAAACTTCAGATTCAAAGATTGTTTTGATAAGTGCCTAAGAAAAAAGAAACATCAAATATGAAACTTAAAATGGGAAATAGAAATGATTAGATGAAAATACTTATATTAAAAGTTGAACATAATTCATTTACATTAATTTAAATGAAAGCTAATTTAAATTTCAAATTTCACTTTTTAAATTTTAAATTCATTTTATATTTTCAGATTATTATATCACATTTTATTTTTTTTATTTTTCCCTTTCCTTCTCTTTTTTATTTAAATACGGCCTAATTATTACTAGTAGTGGAGAAAAAATA
>NW_024630614.1:0-3992 GCF_008729295.1 Plectropomus leopardus
ATGATGATTATTATTATTTTTATTATTATTATTATTATTAGTAGTAGTAGTAGTAGTTGTAGTAGAATCACCATCATTATCATAAATTATATGTTTTGAAGAAAAAGTATATTAATTCTCTCTCACTCTTTCTAATTTTTCACCTTTTACACATTTCTTGCCAAAAAGCTGATTGCTTTTGCTCCTATGTTTTGGAAAGAAATTGAACCAATTTGTTCATTTTTCAGAGATTTAAATGCTTTTGAAAGGCCTCTGAATACAGCTCTAGAAAACAGTTGTTAGTCCAGGTTTCAAAGGGTTAGAATAACTCAAAGCTCACTTGGTTTAAAGCAGTGGCAAGCACCAGTCTCCTGGGGGGAAGTCCTGTGTTGTTTGACCCCTCTACCACCCCAGCCCTCCTTCTTATGTGGACTTGTGGTCTTCGTGATACTTCCATCTTTACTCACATCATGCACTGATGATGTGACTGCAGTCTTTCCGAAATTACTGTCTCATGATTACGTGATTTATATACGAAAAGTATGCACACTGCATGAGAAAACTGCATATGCCTTCCTGGAGTGTGTTTCATCTCCTTCTGTATAACACATTGGCACTGTAGACTGCAAAGCAATAATTCACATCCCTGAGCCACCACAGCGCCTCAAAACAAACTGAACGCTCAGAATATGAAAAAAACTCTCATTGGATTCATTTTTTACGACTGGTATTTAAGGGAAATGTATACACTCCTTAATTTTGTTATAAAGCCCAATAATAGTGTCACAGGGATTTGGTATGGGTATGAGTTATCAGATTCTAGGCCCCAAAAAGTCTTGCATTCGCCCTGCTGGTATAGCACTTTTGCCTCTTCTGACCAGACTGCAACATGTTAAGCTCAGGATCCAAGGCCTGCCCACACAACCCCAAGAGGATGACAGGGAGAGCGAAGCCCCAGTTACACTCCAGTACAACATCCATAATGATTGTGAGAAACAGAGGAGGACAAGGAAGGAGGACAGAGGGGAGGAGGAGGAGGAGGGAGGGAGGACTAAGGAGCTGGACTGAGGCGGAGAGAGCCAGAGAGAGTGTTTATTTAAGTTTTTCGTCTCCTGACTCAGACAGAGAGCAGACTACAGAGGATAATGAGAAACAGATCTTTGGTAGAAAGGAAGAGGGGAGGGAGGGGAGACTGGAGAAAAGGAGGGACGAGGAGGAGTTGGTGGGGAGAGGAGAGGAAGGAGGAGTGGGGTAAAGTGAAAAAAAAGAGGAAAGGGGGAGGAGAGGGAAGAGTGACAGCCAAAAAAGGGGGGCTGTCGTGTTCATCGCCACAGGAAATAGGCCCTCTTATGTTCACTAACTGACAGTTAACATCACAGCCCTGGTGGCCGTGCAGCCGGCCTACAATGGCAGGTTTTGGAGACAGTGAGCTGCTTGCCATGAGTCTTGCTCATGAGTGGAATAGTAAGCACATTGTTTTGGGGTTTAAAAGTGAGAAAATGTTATTGGTGCTGAGGATGATGTGATAATTCTAGAGGGGAAAAAAGGCAAGAAAATAATGTGTGGATGATGTTAACCAAAATTAAGCTGGAAAGGCAAGCCATATTTAGGGGGTTGAGATATGTTTAAGTGAATGTGGAGTGAGTTTGACTAAAAGAGAAACCTCCAGAGTGAGTGGGGAGGAGGGGGGAGAGGAGGGAGGTTGGGCAGGGGGATTCATGACTGACAGGCACAAGGTCCTATGGGGAATGAGTAACGGACCAACTGGAGCTGGGAAACCCACCCAAAGGCAATTAAGGGTAAAGGACGACAAAAATATTTGATAAACTTTTTTTTCTCCTCTCTGCGTCTTGTACGGGGAGGAAGAAGCTACAAGGATGGCGATGGAGCTAGAATGAAAGACCCCGGCTGAATGTGGGAAATATGTTTCGGAAAAGATTGTGAGATATCCAGAGCGAAGATTTGGACCGCAAGGCATCCAGGCTGAAAAAGTTGCCGAGCAAGAAGCATCGTGTGGCTCGGAAAAGTTGCTGAAGTTACATCAAAATCTTCCCAGAGGAGGGATATTTGCGCAATGGCACGCACATAGGAGAAAGACAAAAACTTTTGGGGTATATCTTTGGGGAAAGTGTGTTTCTCGAGGCGCACCAAGGACGTTTAAAGTCGCCGCTGTATCCGACGCAGGGAGATAAGATTGTATCTCTCGATCTGTATCCTGTCCGTGCTGCCGGAGGGCGATGGGGGCCGCGCCGGGCTCCGGCTGGGAGGAGGGCGAGTTTGAGTTCAAGTTGGTGTTTGAGGAGGACCCGCCGCCGCGGCAGAGCCAGGGGCCATCCCCGGTGCGCACAGCCGAGCCGGAGAGCTCCGTTCCCGGGGAGGAGAGTGAGTGCGCCCTACTGCACCTGGAGTCCTCCAGCAGCAGCAGCATGGGTTAGAGTCATTTCTTGGATAGTTTGAATGCGTTGAAGTGAAGGAGCACAGTAGATCGAGGAAGTCTGAGCGGTCTGACAGTGTGACTTATAATGCATGGGAACGTGCGTGTGTGTGTGTGTGTGTGTGTGTGTGCGTGCGTGCGTGCGTGCGTGTGTGTGTGTGTGTGTGTGTGTGTGTGTGTGTGTGTGTGTTTGCGTGCGTGCGTGCGTGCGTGCGTGTGTGTGTGTGTGTGTGTTTACAGCTGCATGTTGCATATGTTCCAATGAGGGCCTTCATCTGTATGCGTTAACATGTGAAGTGTCTGTGTGTGTGTGTGTGTGTGTGTGTGTGTGTGTGTGTGTGTGTGTTTGAACTTGCATGTGATGTGTGTGCGTGCCTTTATCTGTAAGCATGTGAGCATTCGTATATTTGTTTTTGCGTGTTTTGTGTGCATATCTGACTGTACGCCTGTTAGTGAGTGCAGTTGCGTGCGTGTATTTGTGTGTTTGCGCATGTGTGCGTGCAGCCCCAGACTCAATGTGTTTCCAATCAGCTGTGCGTGTGAGTAGAGTTAACAGCTGCCATCTGGGGAGGAACCTCAACCTCTGTGTACTGAACAGGCACCACATACACACCTCCCTCCCTCTTTCACTCAACCTCCATCTCCCCCCATTTTTTACTCCACACACACAAACACACAAACACACACACCTCCTATCCTCACATCCACTCTCATTTGTTTCCCGCCCACACTGGCATACAGTTGTATTACCACACCCAAGGCATGGAAGTGAACTGCAGGACAAACAGAGCAATTCTTCACTCAAGGTGATAAGTTTTTACTTTTCAGAATGTTACAGGAGAGTTTTGTCAACTTTGGTGGCACCCATGGTGTTCAGATTTATGTCCTGAACTCTCCATATCTTTGATAAAGCATGCAAACCTGTCGAGCACAACTTTTTTTGGCTTGTGACAGAACAATGTTGACTTGCCGTTCCATGTCATAGGTTTGACATGTCTACCAGTTGTGACCAGGTCAAGTAAACATTTCTACTTAAACTAACACTCTTATTTATTTCAGTAACTTTTAGATTTTTGGAGAGGTCAAATGTAGAGCTGTACTGATTCCAATTTTTCTTGAAATATGTAATATCTCCATCTGAGGGTACAGAACACCAATCAAGTGCTTTATTGTCTCCAAATTTATAATCTGTATATCGCTGCGTAGAGCTCATTGGAGTCAGTTTTATATGAGGTAACATGAGGCCAAATACTGTTGTGGTCCTAAGAAGTTGGCAGTTTGCCGTGACTTAATGAATGTAATCTATAACAGAGCCACTGATTTTTATAATGACGATGGAAAAACTGCAGTAAATGTGGATAAGTCATGTCATGTCCGCAAACCAAAGACTGTCCATGGCTAAAATTATTCAGTAATTCACAAGTAAAAAAACATCTATGTTAGGTCTGAAAAAGAAAAACAGTTTTCAAGCAGTAATATGTCTGTTCTGCTCTCTTATCATCTCAGCACCCCTCAGATTTATCCTGTGACACCTTATAGGGGTCATGCTCCCCAGGTTGGGAAGCCTCACTCCTTTTGA
>NW_024630615.1:0-2347 GCF_008729295.1 Plectropomus leopardus
TTACTCTCCCTGCAACCTGACTGTGACCTCAGTGACGTCATTTCAGCACTTTTCGAATCCTAGAAACATGAGTTGTATTCATAAGACTTTGCACTCACAGATTTTACACTCATACTCATATAAAAACATTTCAAACTCGAACCCAATTTCACAGACTCACATATATGACAGAAGAATTTTGCGTAAAACAACTTTTTTGACATAGAGGTTATTAAAATTACAAATAAGAATGATTAATTAAGGATATGGACAGCTATCTTACACCATAGCCCCAGCGAATCTATCTATCTATCTATCTATCTGGTTTATTTCCTGGGCTTTAATTCCAACATGGTTACTTTTACTTCCGCGTCACATGAACATCCTGATTAATTTCTTCACTATTTTCCATTAAATCACAAAAAGAAATGGACAAAATTTGACCATTATTTTGAAATTAATTTTCTTGATTTTGGTTTCTGACCAGACATTGGCCAAGTGCGACCAACTGTACCCGTGCACTATCTCCAACTCACTGGCTCACTCCAGGCTCGCTTACAGAAATGACACACGAGTGCACGAAGCAAACAGCGCTCGTTTACAAGCACTCCTCACGTTGTAGCTTACATTATTAGTAACAGTAGCTAATCAACGGTATAACGACAGTGGTGCTGTAACATGATAATCAGATAATGATAATGATATATCTTTCTGTCTATACACACACATATACATATAACTTATCAGGGAATCATTTCGTAATCATGACCGGAGAAATCAAATTAACAATCAAAATGTGCCCACAAAAAGGTGATAAAAGTTGGTGCCGTGTAACATTGCCCCATGTATTATTACACAGCTCAACTTTAAGTAAATACTATGTTCAGTACCATTTAGTAACTGTCACTAGTGCTCCGTGCTGATAACCGGTTGTTTGAATACAGACTGTAGACTGTATATATGGTCTCTGATACAGACACGGTTGCTTCAGAGCGTGGCGCACTTCCTGGGGGCTTGTTTAAAATGAGTAAACGAGTCGTTTTCGCATTTTTCATGCAGTTCAATCGTATGAAAACGAATTATACTTTCATACCCTGACCCAAATAACAGCCCTAATTTTGTTTTTAGCAAATTCTGTTTTTCATTTACCTGTTTCGAATGGAAGAGTGAAGCGGAAACGAGACAGATTGGTGACGTCACCAGAAGTAGGAGTAGATATATCAAAATATAAGCCTAGCACAGTTATTCTTGCAAGCACACACAGCATAACTTTAGAAGAAAAATAAGTAAATATATGAATGAATAGACCTGGACCAACAGAAGTATATTAGCAACACTAGTTGATTACATGCAGTTTAATACTGTGCATTAGTACACAGCAAGAGTCAAGTTTTCCATAAATAAGTGCAATTTTTGGTGCTAAAAAGTAATATAGTCTATACAAAATGTAGTTTGTTGTGAGATTTAAGTTTAATGTCACTGAGGCTACCGTAGCCAGCGTAGGAGTGTACGTGATGACGTCACCCGGATGGAGTTCGCCTACAAGAAAATAGTGTATGTACATGAGCAGAGACCTGGTAGCAAATACAGAGCCACGTTGCTGAATAAAGCTGTATTCGAAATTCATCCAAGTCTCCCTCATTATCATGACATGGTGTCAGAATTGAGGACTTCACGCTGACGTCGGAGACAAAATGGCTAAGTTTGGTCCCCCGGAGCCGTTCGACTTTTCCCACCCGGCAGAGTGGCCGGTGTGGAGGCAGAGGTTCTCCCGCTTTAGAGTCGTGTCCAAGTTGAATAAGGAGAGTGGTGAGGTTCAAGTGAACTCATTTCTTTATTCAATGGAGAGAGATGCAGAGATACAGCTCGTTTGTGTTTCCTGCTGCCACAGTAGCTGTCCCACACCCCGAGTTTGATTTTAAGACGGTAGTGGAGAAGTTTGATGAGCATTTTGTGCCCAGATGTAACGTCATACATGACCGTGCCTGCTTTCACAAGCGGAACCAACGGGCCGGTGAGACCGTGGAAGCCTTTGTCCGGAGCCTGTATGAGCTGGCGCAGCACTGCGAGTTCGGCAACAGTAAGGATGAACAGATCCGTGACCGAATCGTCATAGGAATACTGGACAAAGAGGTGTCACAGCGGCTACAGCTCGAGGCGGATCTGACGCTGGAGAAGGCGGTCCAGCTCGCGCGTCAGAGCGAGCAGGTTAAACAGCAGAGCGCGGAGTATGTGGAAACCCGAATGAATGAGGTGAGACACAAACAGCGCAGCAACACAAGATGGAGCCGTGATAAGCCGGGACAGCCCCAGAGTCAAAAATATGGCGACAGTAAACAAAGCTGCCAGCGGTGCAACAGAGTGCATG
>NW_024630616.1:0-3018 GCF_008729295.1 Plectropomus leopardus
TGTGGGTAATTTTAATTTTTTTGTATTTTTTTTCCTTTGGCATTTTTTAAATGTAAGTATTATTTCTTTTTTAAATGTTTGGCTATTTTTGGTAGATGTTTTCTTTTTTGTTTGTTTTGTTTTTAAATTTTGGCAGTTTTTTTTAAAGAAAACATTTTGGTGACTTTTTTTTTTAAATCACCAAAATCACAAGTGGTGCTACATGATCAGAAAAAACGGAGAAAAATGACGCTTTTACTGACGAGGTAGAAAACCTACAACTACCAGAATGCACTGCACCGCCGGCACGTGACACAATACGAAGCCGTGTGACACAAACGGCGTCCGGCTGGTGAGAAATGTGGAACAGAATCTGTTTATATTCAGTCGATTATTATTATTTATTTATGTATTTTTGTACAAAAATATTCTAAATATTCAGATATTAATTAATTAATTACAGACATTCAGATAATATTTCAGAATTTTCAAGCAATTTGAACCTGTCTCGTTTTCCTTAAAAAGTATTTCAAAAAAATGTTTTACTTCGTACTTAGTTACATCAAATGACTGCATTTAGCAAATGAACAATGTAGTTTTTAGTGTCCTTTTTAAAATAAAAACGCGTAAAAAACAACACGAGTTTGGAGCAGAAACCTTCGGATAAAGTACCTGGTACCACCTGATGATAGCAGTACTGCTGTCTGTGTATTTGTACTGAAGCCTCACGTGTTGTGCGGCTTGTTGACTGAAGGCAGAGCGGCGATGAGCGTAACCTCGGTGACACGGCGGCTACATTTCATTTCATAGAGCGCCAGCGGGACTCCATAAAGCTGTCACATCACCTCCACGCCTCCCTCGCCTCGCCTCGCCACGCGTCTGCGTCTGCGGGCGTGTGTGTGTGGGAGAGTGTGTGTGTGGGTGTGTCTGTGTGTGGGTGTTCCCTTTTTTGTGGCATTTTTTTCTTGTTTTGTACATTTGTACTACGTTTTACCATGTTTTTTTCTTTGTATTTGTACTGTATTTTAGGGTTTTTTTTCTGTACTTTACAGAAAAAAAACTTTACATGATTTTTCATATTTGTACTATGTTTTACATGATTTTTTGTATATTAACTGTGTTTTAGGTATTTTTGTGTATTTGTATTGTGTTACGTGTTTTTGTATTTGTACATATATAAACATGTTTACTGCATTTGCACTCTTTTTTGTACTTGTAGTGTGGTTTTCATGTTTTTTTCTGTATTTGTACTGTGACGTGTTTTTTGGGTTGTGTGTCCACATATACTACATACTTGTATTGGCGCAGTACTGACAGTCTGTTGGCTGAGCTCATTTTTATTGCTCACATTAACTCGTGAGGTGAAAGTGTCGGCTGCAGTCACACGCAGCACAATAACATGTAAACGCAGTACAAGTACATACACACACACACACACACACACACACACTGACAGGGCGGCGGCGTGTGAGTATCGACGTGCCATTAGCCCTCCTCCGTCACACCGTTAATGCTTTTATTGTTGCTCCTGTTCCTATTTATTTATGAATGTGAAGCATGTTTCCCCTGAAGAGATTAGAGAAGGAGGTCAATATTATCTCAATTAACCCGCCACGCTCCACCGCCGCTCCGTCTCCCCCCCGTCCCCCCCTCCCCCCCCCCTGTCGATAGTATTTATCAGTCCATTCCTTAAGTGGCTGCTGTTGGTCCTTTCGCCTCCATAAATCCGTCCCTCCATCATGTCTGTCCTCCTCCAGCGACTCCGACTTTGTGGTTTTTATTTCGGTACACCGCAGATTCTCAGCACGCTCGGCTCAGGATTTAAGGACACTTCTAAGATTTGAGGACATTTAAGGACGTTTCTAAGATTTGAGGACATTTCTAAGATTGAAAGACATTGAAAGACGTTTCTAGGATTTAAGGAGATTTCTAAGATTTAAGGAGATTTCTAAGATTTAAAGACATTTAAGGACGTTTCTAAAATTTGAGGAGATTTAAGGACATTTCTAAGATTTAAGGATGTTTCTCAGATTTGAGGACATTTATAGGATTTTAGGACATTTCTGAAATTTTAGACATCTCTAGGTTTCTAAGTTGTTTCTAGGATTTTACGACATTTCTAAGATTTTCGGATGTTTCTAGGATTTTAAGACGTTGCTAGGATTTTAGGACATTGTAAGATTTTTAGGACTTTTGTAGGATTTTAGAAACTGTCAGAGGGATGAGGAAGCAACAGGAAACGAATGTTTTATCATTAAAAGAAGAATCAGGTGTAACAACAAAAAAACATTCAGTTTTCATCAATCTTTCACATAAAAAACATGCTGTTTAATCATCACTACGAGCCAATATTCAATTCAAAAATTAATAAATAAATATATAAAGAAATACATTTTCTAAGAAATCATTTTTTTTATTTCTGTGCATATCTATTTATTTTCAAAATAAACCTGTGTATTTATGAGACATTTGAGACTTCTATTTCTAATTTCTTCATTGTTTATCTATGAGGTCATTTATTTATTTATTTGTAATTACAGCACATTTGGTCCTCCGTACACGGTGACCAGCTGCAGCATTAAAGTGATGCACACGTTACAGCGTCACCTGTTATTACACAACAAAGTAATATAGATTCCTGCAGAAGAAGTACTTTATGGGTATTACGTGGTGTTTTGTCGGGTTAAAATGTGTGAATGTGTTTGTGAGCATTTCTGTGTACACTCTGTGTGTGTGTGTGTGTGTGTGTGTGTGTGTGTGTGTGTGTGTGCGTGTGTGTTGGGGGGTCATGTGGGGAGTAATTATAAGGTGCTTCTGTTGACTAATGAGCGTTGGGGGGGTGAGTGCAGGGGGAGGACAGGGAAGTCGATCTTTATGCGGATGGCAGTCAGCTCTAATTTGTTATGATGGCTGCTGGCTTCCCAAAGCTGCACCGGCCGATAATTACACACACACACACACACACACACACACACACACACACACACACACACGGGCGCAGGTACACGCTGATCAACACCAACGTCACACTGAAGTTCG
>NW_024630617.1:0-2149 GCF_008729295.1 Plectropomus leopardus
TTTTTTCCCACTTTGTATACTATGACGCATTTCTACAAGATATCCTGTGTCATTTTCAGCCATTTTTGGGAGCGGTCGAATATTGACTTCTTTCAACATACTATACTATTGCCTTCGTGGCCATTTTTTTGACATGCTAAATTATGATTTTTTTTGGCCTTTTTTGGCCTGTATTCCAACTGTGTTTACTATGGTGTATCTCAACAAGCTAGACTATGTCGTTTTCAGCCGTTTTTGGGAGCGGTCAAATTTAAACTTTTTCAACATGCTATAGTAATGCCTATGTGGCCATTTTTTTGGGCATGCTAAATTGTGAAGGTTTTTTTGTCTTTTTTGGCCTTTTTTCCCCACATTGTATACTATGGCGCGTCATCATCATCATCCCACGTAGGAGCACACACCGATGCCAGGACCATAGTAGTGTTGTGTAATTTGCTGGAGACTATAACAGAGTGTCCATTAGGGTCGCATACAGTAACAGAAGGTTCAGAGGTGATGTCTCTACTTGTAAGAATAGCTGCACCCCTTACCCTTTCAGTGAATCCAGAGTGGAATTGGTGACCTAACCAAGCCCTTTTTATATGAGAAATTTCAGAGGTGTGTTTCTTGTAAGAAGCACAGATCTCCCTTAAGGTGTTGTAAGTGCGACATTACCTTGTTGGCCTTGACAACCTTATTCATTCCTTTCACATTCCACGGGATGAAACAGATACTCCTACCAGTCATCAGGATACATTTTCAACAGAACTGTACGACTGAGCTGCAAGCTGCGACTGAGGGGACAGAAAAGAAAAAAAAAAAGGGGGAATATAGAAATACAAACATGTTGCACGCACGCACGCACGCACGCACGCACGCACGCACGCACACACACACACACACACAAGACAAACACTCAGGACAAAACAGGTAAATCCCTTGGGAAAACTAAGCTTCTGTATCATACAAGATACAAACCTTCCCATTCCTCCTACTCCACCTTACTCTTGCTCCCAATAAGAAAAAAAGAAAATTAATAAATTATATGAAGTAGATTAACCCCTAAAAAGTGCAGCAACTGTTCAACATAATGTGTAATACAGAACAACACCTTAGGCAGCAGTGTTTCCACTATGTGAGTGCTAGAAGTTATAGTATTCAGAATCTAAAATCACATTCAAAGAAGAATAATAGTCATTAGATAAACAAGTAAATTAAATTAAAAAATCATAACAAAATGAGTATTAAACAGCTGCCTTGGTTGTCTGGAACACCAGCTAAGAGGTAGAACTTTAAATTTGAGTGTAATGACCATATAAATGAATGAATTAACAGGTTATCTGTAGAATTAAACATTCAAGTAATATTCAAATGTTTATGCACTATGGAATCTATAAAGTAGAAGATCCAATGAGTAACACAAGGTGCCTCACAAGAACAGAGAAGCAGTTTAATCAGATATGAAACAACCCTGAGTTTACCTACAAAAAACATTTAAACATTTAAGAACAGCCAATAAGAGTAAGTCAAATGCAGAAAAGTAAAAAACCTGATCCATCAAAAAAACAAACATGTATTTCAGAGTCCTCTAGATGAGTGAAAAAATACTTTACATCTGAGCATAATATTATAATGTGGCCATAGTCACTATAGTCAGTGATAAATGTCTTCAATGAAGCAGGCTTTAGTGCCGCTCTCTGCCGCAGAGTGGTAAGGCTCAACAGTTCAACACCATGTTAACAGTCAGAAAGAATGTCCGGCAAGCCTACATTACCACGTAAAATGCAGATCTCGCTGAGCAGGCTTGGCAGACAGGTATTTTTAGTGTCCTGCACGGATGGCAATCGTAGTCTCTCCCCCTTCTCCGTTGTTATCAGCAGCCTGGCCGGGTACAGAAGTGTGGGTTTCAGTCCCTGCTTGTATAGCTGCTGCATAACGTCCCAGTATTGGGCACACTGCTCCATGACCTCCAGGGTGTAGTCCTCAAAGAGGGAGATGGGCTTAAGATACTGCGTGTCTGATCTTCTTTTCTGAGCCTCGTGTAACTTTCTCCTTAGTTTGAAAGTTGAGAAACCTGATGATAACAGGCCTCGGTCTTTCACCTTGCTTAGGTACCCCAAACCTCCCTAACATCCACAACCTCTCATCAGATACCTTTCACCAAATGCAA
>NW_024630618.1:0-4941 GCF_008729295.1 Plectropomus leopardus
TTTGAACTGTTTTTGCAAAATCCTTTGCTATGGTGTGTCTTAGCACGCTATTTTATGTGGTTTAAAATGGTTTTAAGCAGTTTTTTGAAAATTGCATCTTTTGACATTTTTTCTTGCTTATGGATTTTTTTGCAATATTTTTTGGCTGTTTTTGCAATATTCTATGCTATGGTGTGGTTTGGCATGCTATTTAATGCTTTTTTTGGGATACGACATTTTTCCACATTTTTCAGCATACAATAGTATTGCATTTTCTGTAATTTTTTTACAATGCTATATTAAGGTTTTTTTGTCTGATTTTGCAACATTTTATGCAATGGTATGTTTCAGCACGCTATTTTAAGCCATTTTCAGCTACATTTGGGACATGTCAGATTTTGACATCTTTTGCCATTGTATCATATTTCATGTCCGGTCGTTTCTTTGACATGCGATATTGTGATGTTATTGGCCTTTTTTTTTACATTCTTTTTTCATGACATGTCTCGAAATGCTATACTATAGGTTTTTCAACATACTATATTATGATTTTTTTGGACGATTTTTCAACATTCTATGCAATTTCGTGTTTTCACATGCTATTTTATGTGGTTTTCAACTGTTTTTTTGGACATACTGCAGAATGGCATTTTCGGTTATTTTTTCGATATCCCTCTGTGGTACATATTATGATGCCGGTTGGGAACAAAGAAATAAACAAAGATAGATTGTTATGGTTACATGGTGAATCCACAATGGTAAAGATTTTCTCTCAAGGCCACATCTGCAATTTACCATAATGGTACATAACTGCCTCAAGCCTTCATTTGCATTTAACGAGTTTCCATTACTTAATTAGCAAACAAAGTACATTAAACTATCAGAAATTCAGTCTTACTTATATATTGTTGTGAATCAATTTTTTTCCATCTTTTGTGGAGAGACATTGTTGAGCTGATCCTGATAAAGTCTGCAAAAAAAGGGACTCAGCATGGCCTCCAGACATTCATGTGACAAATTTTAACACTGCTTTAGGTTCCTTATGGTCTACTTCTTTTTTCAGAATTTTGCATCATAACTGGGGGTTTATTGTGTGAATGTTAAAGGCCAAAAACAGGTATGTTGCCTAAGGCAACATCATACCATAGAGGGTTAAGGAAGCAAAACGTCAGGCTGATAATCATAAGTTGGATCTTCAGATATGCAAAAGTGCAAAACAAGCAAAAATAGACTGAACTTACCTTATTAGCGTGGGGGATGGCAGTATGGCATGTCCTCCTATTGCTCATCACAGTGACCAGCATGAGGTTTTGTTTTCTTAATCACCTGAAAATTAACGGGCTTCATTTTCCTGAGATAACAAGATAAATTAATCCATTATTACAAAAAAAAAACAGTTTTGTTTTCCTGAGATAACAAGAAAAATAAGTGGTTATCACGGGTAAACCAACTTTGTTTTCCCAAGAAAATGACAAAAATAAGTCATTATCATGAGAAAAACAGCTTTGTTTTCCAAAGATAACAAGAAAAATAAGTTATCCAGAGAAAACAACCGGAAATATGTCATTATCACAAGAAATCTGAGAAAATACGAAGTATAGAAACATGTCCTTTTAGGGCTTCTGTACTATCCTCTGACATTTTTTACAACGTTTTTATGGCATACTATCCTATGACATTTTTCATGATTTGCTGTACTATATGTTTTATGCCATTTTCACAGCAAATTATACCATTACTCTTAGATCCATCCATCCATTTTCTTCTGCTTATTCGAGGCCGGGTAGTGGGGGCAACAGGCGGAGCAGAACATTCCAGATGTCCCTCTCCCCAGCAATGCTTTCCAGCTCGTCCTGGGAGACCCCAAGCCTTTCCCAGGCCAGACGAGATATGTAATCCCTCCAGCCTGTTCTGGGTCTGCCTCTGGGCCTCCTATCGGTAGGACGTACCCAGAACACCTCCAATGTGAGGCGCCCAGGAGGCATCCTGATCAGATGCCCAAACCACCTGAACTGATCCCTTTCGACACGAAGGATCAGTGGTTCAGCAATTGGTCGGAGCCTCCTTCCAGCAACCTGGAGTAAACTTTTCCGGGAAGGCTGAACAGTGTGATACCTCGATAATTGGAGCACACTCTCCCGTCCACTTTTTTTAAAAATGGGACCACCACCCTGGTCTGCCACTCCACAGGCACTGTACCTGACCTCCAGGAGACACTGAAAAGGTGTGTCAGCCAAGCCAGCCCAACAATGTCCAAAGCCTTCAGCATCTCAGGGCGAATCTCATCCACACCTGGCGCCTTGCTGCAGAGAAGCTTTTTGCCTACCTTAGTGACCTCTGGATGAAGAATCCCCCGAGTCTTCAGACTCTGAGGAACTCCTGATCCCAGCCGTCATGTCATCCATGGAGGAGGCAAAGTGTTCCTTCCACCACACAACAATATCCCCAGTCTGGATCAGTAGTCCTCCTCCCCTGCTGAACACAGCCTGAGACAAGCCCTGCTTTCCCTCCCGGAGATGAATGGTTTGCCAGAACTTCCTTGAGGCCGACCGAAAGTCCTCCTCCATGGCCTCCCCAAACTCCTCCACACCCGAGTTTTAGCTTTGGCAACCGCCTCAGCCATGGCCTTTCTGGCCAACAGGTACCTGTCTGCTGCTTCAGGAGACCCCTGGGCCGATAAAGCCGGATGGCCTCCTTCACCACTGGTGTCCACTAGCGGGTCTTCCAACTGCCGCCACGACAGGCACCGACAACCTTCTGACCACAGCTTCTAGCAGCCGCCTCCACAATGGAGATGTGAATAAGGACCACTCGGATTCCATGTCCCCAACCTCCCATGGGATGCACGAAAGGTTCTTCTTGAGGTGTGACTTGAAGACCTGGTGGACAGGGGCCTCTGGTGGAGAGGGGCCTCTGGCTGACAGGGGCCTCTGCCAGATGTTCCCAGTTCACCTTCACTACACGTTTGGGTTTACCAGGTCTGTCCGGCAGTCTCCCCTGCCACTTGATCCAACTCACCACCAGGTGGTGATCAGTTGGTAGCTCCCCTCCTCTCTTCAACCGAGTGTCCAAAATATACGGCTGCAGGTCAGATGATACTACCACAAAGTTGATCATCAATCTTTGGCCTAGTGAATTCTGGTACCAAGCACACTTATGCACATACCTATGCTCATACATGGTGTTTGTTCTGGATAATCCATGACTAGCACAGAAGTCCAATAACAAAACACCAATCGGGTTCATACTGGGCAGGCCGTTCCCACCAATCATGTCCCTCCAGGTCACTCCATCGTTGCCCACGCGAGCTTTGAAGTCCCCCCAGGAGATCAGTGAAGTCCTAATTTGGCACCCTTTCCAGGACACCAACCAGAGACTCCAAGAAGACCGGGTACTCCGAACCGCTGTTTGGTGCATAAGCACAAACACAGCCATTGGTCTCCTCTTAGTGACTTGCAGCCATATTGAGGCGACCCCTCATTCTCCAGGGAGAACTCCAACATAGCGGCGCTAAGCCGGGGACTTGTGAGTATCCCCACAGCCACCTGGCGCCTCTCATCCTGGGCAACTCTGGAAAAGGAGAGAGTCCAGCCCCTTTCCAGGGGTACGGTTCCAGAGGCAGAGCTGTGCGTGGAGGTGAGCTCACTATATATCTAGCTGGTACCGCTCCAACTCCTGCACGAGCTCCGGGTCCTTTCCGGCCAGAGAGGTGACGTTCCACATCCCCAGAGCTGACCGCTGGCTTCGTAGGCTAGCTCTGGTGACGTTCCACATCCCCAGAGCTAGCCTACGAAGCCAGCAGTCAGCACACCCAGGGCCCCGCCCCTTTCTGCTGTCTGGCACACAAAGAACATGGCCCTGATTTCCAATCCTGCTGGTGGTGGGCCCACAGGGTGGTGGCACCATGTCACCAATGGCCTGGCTACTAGACATTCACCTTTGAGCCCCCCCCCTACCCCGGTCTGCCTCTAGGGGGGGCCCAGGTGTCCCCATTCAGGATGAGTAGAACTCCACTCAATTTGGCCGTATCATCAGGGTCTTTGTGAGACTCTTAGATGTAATGGAGAATTTCTACACTCTATTATTGCTATTTTTACTTAGGTAAACTATGTGAATACTTCTTACACTACTTTGTTTACAGCTGAACTTGATCAAGGAAGATTAGAAATGAATGCAGGCCGAATCAGAGCTGAGTCACTAAAGCATTACTCTTTAATGTTTGTCATTAATCATGAATCTACAATACAACAGTTTGTTTAGTGAGTAGGAAAAAACATTAGTATTAGTAATATTTACATCTACTGTCATACACATCACAGTTTATACCCATGCTAACAAAATGTAGACTTTTATATACAAGAAATACTTATTAGCATCATTGTACAAAGGAATTCCATCATAATAACTCGCTGTCTGGATTTGTCATTGATGCAAAATACACAAAACATAATAATAAACCTCCCCTCAGCTGCCCTGAAATCATCTGAATAATTGGACAAAAGGAACTTGTGTTAATTTCTGTTGTCTAGCTTATACATCAGAAAGTACAAGGCGAGACAATCACAGTCTATGTGTATACAAGATTTGCCCTTTATGATCGGTATAAATACACTTTGTCCTTATATACACATATATCAATCTGTCATCACTGTGCACCGAATATCTGTTAAATTTTCCATCACATTCCTGCTCTTTTTACCCATTACAGCATTTACAGGGAACAAATGCAAACAATTGTTATCAGTGGTTTTAGTGTCACAACATGCTCCGTGCTCGTCTGACCTGTGCATCGCTCAGTGAGAATCATATCTTCATGACGTTATACAAAGTCAAGCCGTGTAGCCAATTTGTAGCAAATTTCTCCACTCTCCATTTTATATTAACTGCAGGACCAAACTTAAGTGCTTTAAGAAAGAAAATAATAAGAAAATAATAAAGATTAGTTTGTTTTCTCAGCATTTC
>NW_024630619.1:0-2172 GCF_008729295.1 Plectropomus leopardus
GGGTGATGTGTCAGAAAAGAGTGAGTAAGTCTGGAGTAGGAGTAAAACACAATGAGCACATTACACACACAAATGCACACACACAGAGTCATTAGTCAAGAAGGTAGTGGGTTGTGAAATCATTGGTGTGAGTGGTCCACTGCTCCTTTTTACAACCACTCACACACACATACAAAATCAACCATTCCTTTATTCCTTTGAATGAAGTGTGTGTGTGTGTGTGTGTGTGTGTGTGTGTGTGTGTGTGTTGTTTTTTAGTCCTCAGAGAGTTGTGTACTTTAAGGCCTCTGAGTCAGATATCAAACGTTTAACTCTTTGCTCTTCAAAGCCACATTAGAGTGAGAAAGGTCAATAATTTGCTCACTCTTTCTATGTGGTACTTTGGATGCCAGAAGGAACCACGATAGGTCACATTAGAATAGACTTGCATGGTAGAAAAGCATAACTGTGACAATAAGGTAGATTTTCTAATCGGTTCATCTTACATGATATTTTTTTTTAAAAAAAATACCAGAAATTCTCTGGTGCAAGTCTCTCTAGTGTGAACATGTTCTGTTTTTCCCAGTCTTTCATGATAGCAAACTGTTTTCCTCTGGTTTTTGAATTGTTGGTCAGACAAACAAGCAGTTTGAATAAGTCAGCATTGGCTTGAAGTGAGTTTTCACACTACGCTCCGAAACAAGCAGTGATTATTTACAGTGATAAATCGTTTTGACTGAGAGGTCGCACTATAGGGCTGCTGTTAAGTCCCTTCTTCATGTCTCCTTCACATTTTTACAAAGAATCATTCTGCTCCAGTGTTTGATTATAAACTACATGCCGGCATCGCAAAGTCAAAAGAGGTGTGACAGCTGAGACATTTAACACAACAGTGTTGGCCTCTATTGTGACATAAAACACGCATAAGCAGTGCTTTATAAACAGTGACAATATTATTGATATGGCAATAACAATCGTTTACCTTCTCTGTGATATGGCAGCTGATCTCTTTCTCTGCTTCGAGGGTCCCGAATCTCTTTTCCCAATTTTCGGACTATTACAACTGCTATTCTTCGTCTATGAGTTAACCACTAACTGCTATTAGCTGCTTTTTAAATCTCCCCCGATGGGTCACCAAGAGAACACGCCATCAAAACATCACACCCGTCCTGCCAGCTGTCTTGTTTATACAGACAATGTTTTGCCACTGATACTACCTCCTATGGCGGCTTAAAGCCGAAAAAACTCTGTCCTCCCATTCCTTGATTGTTCTTTATATACAGAATGGCGAGGTGGCTTAACCGCAATTTCCCAGCCTTGAACAGGCAGTGTAAAAGGGGCTATAGATACAGTAGTAATGTAGTAAAAAAAAAGAGGCTTTATTATAGCGGCTGCACATTAGTAGAGCCAACATGTTTCGAAGTGTTTAGGAAAGTTATTTTTCCATGCATTTCATGTAAACTGAACCAGTCTTCCACCCATAACATCTAGACTTCATTCCTATCACAGCCACTACTGAGCTTCAGAGCTGCTATGAGCGCAATTTCATGCTACAGGATGTTTTTCACTTATGTAAACTCAACATGGTGTGCGTTAAAGTATGAGCATGTAACAGAAACTCCAGTTATCTTCCGAACAGGGACACATGGGTGATTTTGGCGTCCATGTTTTCATCTTTTAAGAGAAAAATTGACCAATTAGTCAATCTCCTGAAAATGTGATGTATTCCTTTAAGAGCAAGCTGAGCATTTTCAAGCTCTTCTAAGTGGAGTTTACTTTTCACCGTGTATAACTTTGGGATAGTTAGTATATTATGCAGGACTGGAGTGCTTAGCTTATCATACAGCTACAGTCGGGATTAGCTGGTTGTTTGAGGAACTAGAGGGAAAGCCGGGCTCCCTGTCGGCCCCTCTCCCCTTGAATAAGGGCCCTAATTATCAGGGCTGTAGCGCTCCATTCAGCCGACTACACTGCTGCTATATGTGGGTGTGCTAAGCCCGTCTGTCTGTCTGACTGCCTGTGTGGCTCTCTGTCTCCTCGTGGAGTGTCTCTGTGTGAGTATGTGCGTGGAGGTGATTATTATCGCGTCTGACGGTCTTTCAGTGTACCCAAAAGGCTGACTCACGGTGTACCACATGTACACACACACACACACACACACACACACACACACACACACACACACACACACAC
>NW_024630620.1:0-3898 GCF_008729295.1 Plectropomus leopardus
TCAGCAGCTACACTCACACACTGACATATCCCAGACTGTCAGCAGCTACAGTCCATTTAAAGGGTTAAAATTCTGAAAATTAATGAATATTTGATATTTATGTTTAGTACTGATGTTTGTTAAAAGAAATATACTCAATGATGTTACCGTATAATATATTTTTTAAAGCTTGATTTCAAAAGCACTGTCTGTGTGTAGAGTGACATGAATGTGTGTAATCTTAAAATGGGCCCTAAGGGGTTAACGAGCCTCCTGTGTTTCTGTGTGGATAAACATAAAAAAAGCTACTGATAAGAGTAAAACAATAAGTTTTTGGACGTATCACTCTCACCACAGAGCATGTGTTTTAGTGGCTGATGTGGGAGAAGTGAGCGTTACCAAAAAGGGCGTCTGTTGACCTTCTGACATCGGAGCCAGGCGGTGTTTCCTCGCTGGAAAAAAAGTAAAAACAAAAGCGCTGAATCTCCTGTCTGTTTCCCGCGGGAACCTGAGCGCAGCAGCGGCCTCCTCAAAGTTTCCTGGCCGATGACGTCGACCTGCAGCCCTCTGAGATCAGCCTGTAGGTCACCGTATCTCCGCCCGGCCGGGGAGCGCTTGTTTTCCCTCTCTGACCGTTATTTTTTATTCCAGGCTGCGTTCTGACTCACTGCTGACATTCAGTGCTGGCTCAAATACATCTCAACATGAAGCAAAAGCTGCTATTGTTTCCCAGGGAATCCCCCCCTCCCTGCACACACACACACACACACACACACACACACACACACACACGCACTTGAGGCAGTCACGATGACTGCTGCCTTTGTTTTCCAGTAACTCTCTGCTGTCCATATTAGGACAAAAACAGCTTCTGATGAGACTGACTGTGACTGTTTTTGTGCTGATTATTGCATACACACACACGCACACACACACACACACACACACACACACACAGATGCAGACAGATGTTCAGAGTCAATCCCAACAGTATATTATAATAAAAATGATTAACTTTTTGTTAAACTTTTGCAGTGTTTGAAAGACAGCGCGGCTTCAGGTGAGTCAGGTTCAGCTTCACGTTATTTTTCGGGGTTTTCTGTGCGCACACATCAATGCACTCGCCTTTATGTGAAAATATCCAATCATATAGCTGATGCAGCATCACTGTCATCATCAGTACTCATCTTGTTTTTTTTGTTTGGAGAATCCAAACTGCCCGAGGCAAGGTTTGTTCGTCTCGACGTTCTTGCCCGTACACGTTATCAAACTGATGTTTTCTGAAATGTTCAGCCAGAAGACTTTCAGTCCAGACTCACTGTGAGTGAATAAACAAGTTATACAGGTAAAACACATTTATATCGAGCTTCGTCTAAAGTTCTCAAAGGAGGCTCAGATAAACACTTCATCATCATCATCATCATCATCATCATCAGCATCATCATCTCAGGCCCTTTTTACAGTGTACAGATAGTTTTGAAAACATATTTTCTTCAACGTTTGGCACATTGGCCACACAAACAGAGTTTTTGTGTCAATAAAACAGAAATTTTCTGTAACGCCGTCTCACGCTGATATTGCACTGGATGCACAAGAGTCAGCCGTCGCCTGTCTGTTCACAGCAGGAGCACAACAGCAGGCGGTCCTGCTCCTCTGCCGTTTACATAAAGAGCTCTGTCTCTGTTTGCTTGTGTGTGTGTGTGTGTGTGTGTGTGTGTGTGTGTGTGTGTGTGTCTTTCTGTCTCTCTCTGTCTGTGTGTATCTGCGTGCCTCTGTGTGTTGGTCTGTTTTTGTGTGCCTGCTCATCTGTCTCGCTCTCTGTTTAGACGCCACAGACAGACACATGGATGCACCGGATGTGTGTGTTATCACAAATAACTAGATCATTGATACTATGTTAAATATACACTTTGTATCACGTACGGCACATTCTCAGTGTGTTTTCCTGCTGGAGTCGCTCACAGCCTGCAGAAAAATTATACCAGACACTGAAGCTATCACTGCAGATCGTGACCCTGCCGGGGTGCTCGGGGCCGCTCGGGGCCGCTTGGGGCCGCGTCCAGTGAAAGCTCAATGGGAGCGCCAAAATAAAACAGTTAGTGCTTCGTGGTGCTTCTGTGTACAGCGTGACAAATTTTTGTGTAATGAGTTCGCGCCAGAAACATCAACGACGACAATGGCTGACTACCATTTTGTTACAATTTTGGTCAGCCCGTTCTGTACACGACACATATGTCTGCTCTGTCAGTGCTTTCGGGATACGAGCATAGCGCCAAAAGTCTGGTTGCCGCAAAATTAATTATTGCGCGCACACACACACACTCACACACACACACACACGTTCATATTGATGCAGGTATCAGATAACACACGTTTCTTTTCTTGTTGCAGGATGAGGTCATCACCTATAAACATAGTCTGACATCAGCCGAGGAGATAAGCTGTATGATATCACACACACACACACACACACACACACACACACACACACACACTCCTTCAGTCAGCTGATGTGTTTACGGGAAGTGTTGAGGATCTGTGGGAAACAGAGAGAGAGGGAGGGTGAGCGAGGCTGGTGGTCATGTGACTGGTGAGTCAGCAGCTGATGACATCACCCCCCTCCCCTCACACTGCCACAGGATTGGCTGAGTCAAACAGTGAGCCGGGGCTCAGCGGACCAATCAGAGCAGGAGTCTGAGAGGAGATCACATGATGTCACGGTCAGCTGAGAGAGAAAACAATAAAAACTCACTGATGGTGTCAGAGGAGACACACTGACTCAGTTTACGGACCGCAGAGCTGCAGGGACACTAAACACAAACTGTGCATTTCAAATGTTATTTGGTATTTTCCAAACCTCTCCTGCAGGGTTTTTTCTCTCTCTGCTCCATCACAGCTGATTCAACGCTCAGCTGTGATGGAGCAAAGAGAGCGAGAGATCCAAAACATGCAGGACAGCAAGAGTCAGCAAGAAGCACTTAATAATAAATAATACAAACAGAGTAAAATGATATTCTTTAACCCTTTAGGGCCTGCCTTAATATCACACACACTCTTGTCGCTCTGCACACAAAATGCACTTGATTAGCAGTGATCAGCAGCTACATTGACTGTGACAGGTCACCTAGTGGAAATAGCATGTATTTCCTCCATATGCCAAATATGGTCAAAATGACCTCATCAGGTGGAAAATAGTCAAAATGACAAATTCAGAGTCAAAAGCCCAGAATGACACCCAGAAATAATACAAGTCCTGTTTTTCTGCTCTGATGGCTGTGGGATCAAAAATGTCAGTTTGAATGGGTTTCAATGGAGCATTTTTGGACCTGAACAGTCTGAATGTAACTATTTAGTTTCCACAGTGTATTTTAGACTTATTGTAGGAGCTGAGCTGCAAATTCACTGATTACACTCAAATACACAATCTGGACTACATTTAGGACACATGCATCAACACACACACAGTTATCACAACAGGAAGAACAAGAAACTCGTAAAATGTGCCAAACAAATAGCATTAAAAACAATACTTTGCTAAGTACTTTTATTTCTAAAATATATACATACTAGTGCTAATTGTTCACTATTACTGTTTTTACATTTTATATTTTTAAATACTTGTGCTGGTACTAATTTCTACTGCTTTAATTTCTACTGTTTGGCATCAGAGCGACTGTAACGAACACGAAAGTATTTCTGATTCTGAAACTCAAGAACTAACTAAAACTACCACTGTTACTGCAAATACTACTAGTAGTTTTAGTGCAACTGCACATAGTACTGTGAGTACTTATCCTCTCAGTGAAACGAGAGTTTCCCAGCAGTCAGTTTGATCTGCACACAAACAAATACACCGCTGCAGAGAAACTCAACACTGTGTGTGTGTGTGTGTGCGTGTGTGTGTGTGTGTGTGTGTGTG
>NW_024630621.1:0-3716 GCF_008729295.1 Plectropomus leopardus
GGAGACATGAAATCATGTGATGGATGTCCATTTGGGCGCCTGCTAACAAATCCATCTGTCTTTGCATCACTTCGCATCCACGTGCATGTGTGTACAGTGTGTGCATGTGAAGCTGACTTGTGCATTTACTGTACACTTGTTTGTGCAGAAGTGCACACACAGCATACACTGGAAAAACACAAACGTAAATAATGTTTCATAAATCAGGATTACAAGCTGTCAGGATCTAGATTTCAGTTTAGAATGTTAAGATGTGATTTAATACAAAATGAGACGTCTCTGTCAACTTGTGTTCTTTCGACACATTATCATCCAGCCACGCCAAACGGCTCGGTTGGTGCTGTTAACGCCTACAAATGATGCGCTACGTAGCCTCTGGTGTTTGTTGTTGACATTCTGGGACGGCATGTCAATTTACAACTGTTAATGCATTGTGTCTTTTCAATATGCACTTCCCCTTTTTACATGAAATATTAGGTTTCTGCTTGTTAGATGCATACAGTCTTTCTAAATTAAACTTAAAAAGTTGGTAAAACACCTCATATTTGTTTTTAACTCCTTGTGCACCACATGCAAATAAACAGTAATTTAAGTATGTATAGAGTCAGCATATTTTCATATCTAATTGGGTAAATCAAGCAGTTAGATGAATCAATGCTGGTGCGTAAAAGCTGCCTTTCACATCTGCATGATACATTGCTGGACGGCATCAGTTGCGAAAACAGCAAGACATAAGTGGTTGCAGTGTCATTACACGCCAGTGGATGGCCAGACGGCGCCTGCACTGTTCAAGGCCAGAATATCACACCGTTATGCCACCTCGCTGTTCTGTATATAACATCTGATCATGGAAAGGGATGACAGAATGGTCACGCCTCCAACACAGGTGTGACATATTGATGGCGTGTTAATGTGCGCAACTCACCATGGAAGATTTACACAGCAGCTGTTAGCATAGCAGCTAATTCAAAGAAGAAGAAGGGCGGCTGTAAACTGGGAAAACAGATTCTGGAGCTCCTTAGCCAAAGCAAAGGACAAAATCAGCTGTCATATAACAGAGAGGGTAAAGGACTGTGATTGACATGTTATGCCTTTGCTATTATTTAGAAAGTACTCCTGATGCATATATTATTTGCTGACAAAGGTGGACGCTTGTTTGTTAAATGTCACGCCCGTCATGCCTCCTGTGATCACAGCAAGCCACGATGCAGTGTACAATCGCACACTGAAACGGGATGATGCTGCCGTTGTTTGGTTGGAACGTGTTAGTGTGCACCCACAAAAGTGCTTTTTGTTCAGGTCCCAGACTAATGCCTGATACATCACAGCTATCAGGTTTCATGGTTTAGAGCAATGAGATGAGCTGGCCCTGGCTGCTTTCACCAACCTTAAAGCCCTTTGTTGATACAGATAAAGAGAGAACAGCGAGGTCAACATGAAGAGAATATCACTCATGTCATTTTTATACAGAGCAAATCCTGTTCACCTCAGAAATCTGGACGAGGAATCACAGCGTATACTTTGAATCTACCTCCCCAGCACTTTCACTCTGAATCCTACAGAGCAGCTTGTGCCAGCTGACAATAAATATCACGGCAGTGTATATAGTATGAGCACAGTCTTAAGCTGGTGATGGGTGCCGCTGCCAAGTGCTTTTGTTATTACTGCTTGAGGCTTTTGCTATGGAGTGCTGTGATGTGCTATGGGGTGCTACAGAGCTATGCGGCTATAGGTGTTAGGCAGATATTTCTGAGGGAGGATAAATCATTTTTAATATAATTTCATGGGAACCTCTTGGTAAAAAAAAACCAAAAATGGATTGTTCAAAAAGGAGCCAGTAAGATAACTGGCACACAGCAGCTCTCTCTTACAAAGATCTTTGACAAACAAGTTTTGCAGAAGGCAAAGTCAATCTCGTCCAGCTCTGATCACCCGCTCGTAGTGGAACTCATCCCTCTTCCCTCGGGAAGGACATAAGGCTTTCCCAGAATGAGAACAAATAGGTATACGTTTTTCTTTGTTCCATGTGCAATCAACATAATGAAATTTAAGAATTTTTATGGTTGGCATTGACCGTGATCGCTCCTTTTATTGACATTTCTGTGTTTTGATGGCTGTTTTTGGTGGTTGACCGAACTTGCTCCTTTTATAGACACTTTTAGATGACTTTTGTTGATACTTTTATGGGAAATTTTTATTGTTGATAGTGACTGCTTTTAAAGTAAGTAAGTTTGGATGTGTGCTACTATAATGCTCTATGTGCCTATTTATTGTATTTTTAAATTGTCTGTCCCACCAATCTGCAGACCAAATTTCCCAGTGAGGGACAACAGAAGCTCTAGACTGAAGTGATCAGCTTTGTGGGACTGACCAAAGAGGAGTAATTACAAGGTCATTCATGTGGACAGCAACATATAGTCAGAGAGCATGTATGTGCTGTGCGTTACTGTAAAAATAAAGGACGGTTTCTCTATTGATTTCCCCTTCAAGGGTATATTTTGTGCTCCCTCTCCCCTCTCTTCCTGTAACCTTTTTTTTTCTCAAGGAAACAATCAAACTCACGGTCACGGAAGTCATCGTTCTCGGGTGTCTCCGAGTAATCCATCACCCCGTTGTTTTCTGTCTTATTTTGGGCCCTCGCTTGGCCTCTCCTGTTGTTGCCATATGTGTTTTTCTTCCTAAAAATGGAAGAATAAGTCTGTGAATAGCCCCTGGGCCGGGTTGAGAGCTAATAATATCAGCAGATTGTGTGATTCATGGTCCTTTGCTGAGGGAAAAATAAATACATGTGCATGTCTTTCTGCCTGCCTGCCCGGTGAAACTCTTTCTTTCTCTTTGCTGCAAAAAATATTCAAGGACCAAGGTCATCAGACGCATGACGAAACATTTACCAGAATGTTAGCTCTCTGGTTCTGGCTCTGTGCAGTGCTACCGCTGTGCAGGGTGAGTATTATTGACTTTAGATAAAAGTATGAATAAAGGGTGCTGAAGTGGGTTCACTGTGCCCCTTAAATAACCTGTTGCTCTGTATTAGCTCGTCTGGGTTTGGCTATTGAGTTATATAGGTTGGGCCAGATTCTGTTTAGTGTTTGTCTTTCCATTTAGTTGGTCATGTGGGTTTTATCAAATTCAATAGAACAGTTTCCAGTTCTTGGTCTGTGTTTACTGTGTTCTTTCGAGGAAATTGTCCTTATATCCAGCTGGGATGTGACTGTATAAAATGCTATAAAACTTCAAATTAAAACTTTCCAATTTGATACTAAGTCCCTTTTGCAACCAGGCTTGGCGACACATTTTGACAAATAAAGGCTGTCTCTATTCGAGGCTCGGTTACCATGCAGGTCATGAGTTTTATAGTTCTTTTGATGTTTAAAATCAGGTTGTTAACTACCTGCTGTATTTGGAGTATCACAAACGCCGAAACAAAACTTTGTTTAAATGCGTTTATCAAATGTTTAATCAAAATTGAAAGTTTTCCTGAAAGTTCCCTGAGACTTTTTTTATAAAGTTCGGTGATAATTTAAATAAAAAATAAATGAATAAAAATAGCTCACTGAGGCTTTACAAAGTTCGACCCATGCTTACACTTTCTTTGCATGTATTGCAGACGACCTTCTCTGGTGTTGGTTGAGTGTAATATGCACACTTTTTCAATAATCAATTTAATCGGCGATCACTGAAATAAAACACTGATATAGATTACAGTGTTTCCTCTA
>NW_024630622.1:0-4609 GCF_008729295.1 Plectropomus leopardus
AAAGTTTTTAAAAAAAAAGACCTGAAAAATGCTTTGAAAAATAATAATAATTCAGGAAAAAAACATTATCATGATAATTGTAAATGTAGTATTTTTGGACATTTTCCCTACCTTTTTAAAAAATAATTTTCCAAATTTAATAATTTCCTGCAATTTGCAAAACAGTTCACGTCAAGTTGCTTATTGCATGTTTTAAAAAGAAAGCAAACCAATTTGTTTTCGAAGGTTTAAATACTTGTAAAGGGATCTGAATGCAGCACCAGAAAAGTGATGTTGATTCAGGTTTCAGAGGGTAAATTAAGTAAATAATGATAATAGCTCAAGTAATGCTTGTGCTAGATGTACAGAATTGGTATTACTTTTGAGATTTTCACTTGTTTTGACTCACAATAGTTAGGTATAGTTAGACAGATAGAAGAAACATTTCTTAATGTGTAAATAATGTTTGATTACACTCGATCTTTTTCCCATTGCAATAGACGGAGCGTACACCTGCAAATCGAGACAAATCTCCACCAACAAAGAAACAAACTCCCTCTAAACCACCCACTTCAGAGCCAGCTGATTTATTTGAGGCTACTACTGCAGGTATGTGCAATGTCAAAGTATACTGCCATTCATATTAGAAAAATCACATTTGAGCCTACAAATAAAGTGTGATTTTAAACTGCTGCTCCTCACTGTGCCGACTGCATCGGTCTGCTTTTAGACCCGTGATATTTCTTCTGCACTTCTGTACTTCCTCCATTGCACCTTTTGTACATACATTTTGTGTTCTTTATATTCTGTTTTTTCATTTTATATTTTTAAATTGCTTCTATATTTTTATCTCTTACACTATTTAAATTCAAAATTTGTATTCTTCCTTTATGTTAATTGTTTTGCACCAAATCACAAAGTCAAATTCCTTGTATATATGTAAATGTATTTGGCACTAAAACCGGATTCTGGTTGTGATTTCTGCGTCACATTTTCAGTCACATAATTAGAACAATGGAAAAATGACTGATATAGTTTCAAGAAATGTTTTTGCCATTTAGTGAAATTTGCAGCATCTGACCTTGTGGTGGTTTTCTTCGCCGCTGCAGGTGCGATTAGAGAGTTCAACATGCTGTTTTCAGAGTTTTCTCAAGCATTAAGGTAAGTCATTTTACTGGATTTTACAAAGTGGCGACACACATTATGCTTAAATGTGCTTAAAGAATGAACTCACGTTGTCACGCCTCATTAATGTCAGTATTTCTGGGTTGACGCAGTGAGAGAGCTGCAGCAGATGCCGCCCAGATGAAGGAGCTGGACCGCATTTTGACAGAAGCTAAAAACCTTGAGGCCTACCTGAAGGAGAAGAAAAAGACTCTGAGGCAGACATTGGATCTCATTTCTGATAAACTGCAGGGTTAAATCTGCAGACCGTTTCCGACGTAATGAAGCAGAGCTGTTCATTTATTTTTCTCTCTGGTGAAAAGATTTGTTTTTGCGTTCTGTGTGTTGCTTCTGCTCTTCATTTGTCATATGAATTAATACTCTGGCATTACTTTGACTATGAAATGAGCTGATACATGTTCACTGTCATGATTTTTGAGTAAAAACTCCTTTTAAATAGAATCATAATTTCACTTTTAATTCTTCATCTGGGCGATCATTTGGTGATATAGCCCAAATATAAACCGACAAACTGCCATTGTTTTTGAGAGAATACTCAAAGTTCAATATGCATAAATGTTTGTATTTCTCTTCATTAAGAAATAAAAGTGTTAATCAAAGAAAAAGTTTTTTTTCCTCTGTTATTGTTGATATCAAATCAAAAGAGGAATTTAGCCTTCTGCCTCAACACACACACACACACAATAAAAAACCAAAAAGGGACATTTGAAAGCTAAAAAAAGATAATGTTTTGTCACATTTCCACGAGCAATTTAACCTCCTCTGCTCTTAATTCAGCCGTTTTATAATCAGATAGGAGCAGGACTGAGACATCGCTGTCCAGCAGAGGGTGCAGGTGTGCCACAGTTACCACAGCTGCATAAACTGACATTAACACTTTTATTAGAGATATTTATTTAATATTGGTTTGGTGTTAAGTTTAGTAAATATTCTAATGTATCAGTGACTGAAATGTTCCTATTAAATAAAGTTCCCGTGCAAAGTATTACAACTACAGCCGTATAATGTCTGTCTGCAATATTTTTGAGATGTGGAAAGTTTATCTGCGGATGTGAGATATGACGTCTAACATCTATCAGCAAAAGATAAAAATAAAAAAAATAACTAATTACTACAAGAGGGAAATGAATGCAGCATAGAGCAGATGTGTAAATACAGTTTTTTATTCGCAGTGTTTCAGCATGTATTTAAAAATGTACATATTTACTAAGTCAAACTGCAGCCCTTTATTGAATTAAAAGTCTGGACTGTGATTTTAATCCAATATTTTTTTTGTTACTGCAGTCTTGCAGCGTTTATTTTGCTCTCTATTTCAGCAGGACCGGCTCGAGACCGCTTTGAATGAGGGAATAAGAGATGTTTGTAGATAATATCAGTTATTATTTAGGTGCAAATGCTGAACTGTTTGTTTTTATCCAAAGCGTTTTGATAAACGAGCTCAATTTGTGCCTTTTTATGGCCGTGATTCTCAACTAACAGCCTGCAGGGTGCCAGGTGGTCCCCTACTCTTTTCTAATTCACAATAAAAATAAAGTCATTCATTCAGTCATTTTTTTTTAACTTTTAGTATCCATAAGGTGCCAGAGTGGAGGATCACACACACACACACACACACACAAACACACACACACACACACCGACAGAGAAACACCTGAAAATCCTAGAAATGTCCTAAAATCCTGAAAACGTCCTAAAATTCTAGAAACATCCCAAAATCTGCAAATTGTCCAAAAGTCCTAGAAATTTCCTAAAATCCTGAAAATGTCCTAAAATCCGACAAACATCCTAAAATCCGTGTAATGTCCCAAACTCATAGAAATGTCCTAAATCCCAAAAGTGTCCTAAAATCCAAGAAACATGTACAGGCAAGTTGAGTATCGCTGCTTTAATGACAATAACTGCTCAAAGTGAGAATATTTTGGGGGTTTGTGTTGAAACATTCGAAAACGATGTTTTAAATTATAGAAAAAAATGACGTCCTAACAACAGGACGTCTTTACAAAAGATTCTTAACACTGCAGAATAATAATAATAATAATAACACACCAGTCATATGAATAACCACGAGTATTTTTTTTCATTTCTGCTAACATGTCCGAACAAACTGTACACTCATACCTGACCTCTAAATTCACACAAAACAACACAGACAATATTTACAGATTTGAACCTCCGCCAGGACTCGTCTCCGTCCATGTGAGGTCAGAGGTAAAGTCGTCTCTCGTTTCGTCCTCACACGTCTACGCCTTGGCGTTGAATGTCCCGTGGAAGCCGTAGGGGATGTTGACGGGGACCGCAGCTCGTCCCAGCTCCTCGAACGTTTTGGCGTCTAACACCAGGAGGAACGTGCTCTTGTCCTGAAAGAATTGAGACACGGACCGAAAAACATCAACCAAGTGTTTAAAGATTTCCAGAATGAAAGATGTCAGACGTTTAGGAGCATTTTGTTAAAATATTATATAACATCTGATTTATTCAGGCACTAAAATGTGCTTTTAGTATTCTTATAGATACTAGATTTTGATATAATGTCTCAAAATCCCACAATTCACAGCACCTTACCGCTAAAATTAGAGGATTTTGGACCCTCTGACAAAATCATGAAGTATATTGCTAAAGGTATTGTAATCTATAATATAAGTGTGTTTAACCCTTTGAACCTAAGCAACGAGGAATGATTTCTTTCAAAACAAGGAAAGAAGGAAATAGCCAATAAAATGACCCGAAATAAGCCAGAATTTTTTTTTTTTTTAAAGTACAAGAAAATTACCTGGAAAATAGTTGGGTTTTTTAAATAAAAGAAAATATTGTATTACAAAAGAATGTCTGCAAAAAAATGAATAAAATCATCGGTTAAAAAAAAAACAAAAAAAAAAAACGTAAATGTAAATGACCTGGAAAAAAGTGCTTACAAATTCTAATAATTTTGTAGCATAATTTTAAATAAATAATTAAGAAAATTTTATAGTTTTTTCTAGCTTTTTTATTTCTTTTTTCCTTAGACATTCCTTTTTAAAAAAAAGAAAGCACCAGAAACACCAGAAAAGTGATGTTGTTCCAGGTTTCAAAGGGTTAAAACGAGGTTTAACTTGTAACATTGCTGTGACAAAAGAAAAATCGGGAAAGTCCCTTTTCCAAAATCTCAGTCTGAACCTGACTGACCATGTTGGGTGTGATGACCACAGACATGACGACGCCATCGTCCTCCTCTGTGGCGTTGGGGGAGGGGACAAAGACGGGCTCAGAGGGATAAAGTCCGGGTCGTTCCCAAACCTTGGAGGAAATGCAGTAATTAGACGTGAGTCAAACAGTTCAATTTCCTGACTGTTACCATAGTTTACTTTTATATTCGTCAAATATTAATACATGAATGTGATCAATCAATCTGACTTTATCTGTGTAGCACTTAAGTGAGGAAACACTAAAGGCAGGATAAAACCTATAG
>NW_024630623.1:0-3729 GCF_008729295.1 Plectropomus leopardus
CAGTGAAGTGTGTCAAATATGATCTTAAAAGAACTGTGCTATAAAAAGTCACATCTTTTTTATATAATTCCATTCCAAACTTCAGAGATGCAGCCTAGTCGCTGGTCCAATTCATAGTTTTCAGAAATCTCTTGGATATATTGTAGGTTTCATATGTATTAACATTTCTTAAGTGACGTAGGTTAGCATGCATATGAGATTAGTTTACAGCATTCTAGCTGTGTTTGTAGCGACAAGTATTCTTTGATGAGAATATGGGACATTGCTGGCCAAATTCGAGGCATCCAAACCACGTATGTTTTTTAAGGAGAATTTGGGACAATTCCACCAATGTTTGTGCAGACCAAAACCAAGTATTTTAAGCCCAAACATGTTTTTCTAACCATAACTAAATGGTTTTTTTTTGTGCCTAAACCTGAGCACATCTTAACTAGTGATGTTACAACATAGAATTGAAATTTTTTAATGTAAAGTTTCAACATATTTGCAACATATGAAACATACAAAATTTAACAATTATTCTGGCAATTGGTTTGGCAAATGACGTACAACAATAAGATATATCTTACCTGTACACTACAGACATTACAGTATTTGTCTTTATTTACAGGTCAGCATATTTTTGCAGTGAATGGATATGCATCCTTTTATGAATCTGGCACAATGTAGACATCTTCCTCTTGGAAGTCTGGGAGGATGGAGAGATTACATGCCGGATCGTTGTTGTATATTGCGTCATCTGGGGAATCACACTGCAAGTACACATCCTCTTCAGGTTCACCGGGCAACCTGTAATTGTGGCAGATAATGTTCCGATTAGAAAGCACTTTTTCTGATGTAAAAACCATTGTGACACAAGGCAAATGTAATGTAAATTGTGTGGATTTCCTTTTTCCAGTTTCTATTCTTGCTCAGAGAAAAACTCCCAGACTACGTCATTGGCTGGCACGTTTGATTAATAGACTTTAAATTGTTGGAAACAACAAAAGAAGAGATCACCTCCAGATGCCATAATACTGTGAGCATATATTACAACAGGATTGTGCAAAATGGGGAAATTCAAACTGCTCAAACTGTGTGTCTTCATCTGCTTCCGTTCTGATCTCTTTTTGGATGGTTGTGGTTTCATGAATGTCATTTCAGTCATAACATTTCCTCTAAAATGGTGTAAACTAGTCTCATCTGATAAGAAAATTTTAAGTAATAACTAAAAGTATAAAAAAAAATAGTACAGCTTACCTGCTGTTGTTTACGGTAGGCCTGTTGTGTCCAGTTCTGCTTGTCAGGTTTTCATAAATAGGGGTCTGTCCAGTTGTCTGTTCTCTGATCATGCCGGTATAATGATGATGATCATCTTGTGGTGTTTCTAGATCATCTTCCTTTTTCTGTCTTTTGGTTTGTACAAACTGCAACATATTCCTCATTTTACTGTGGTATTTGTACACGATAACACCAGCGACGATCACAAGCAGTAGAAAGAAGAAAGTCAGCCCAACAGCCAGACCTGCAGAGGAGCTGGGCACGGGACATGTGCTATTTCCGGGGACACAAGTATCATTGACATTCATGATCTGCAAGTATAAAAGTCAGAATGAAACTGAGTTACTGCATGGCATTGCAAAAACTACGATATAACTCAATTGTCTCAAAACTCAATTTACATTTCTTTATTATTTATTTTTTAAAATGATTTGTTTATTCTTGGTTTATTCATTGTTATTCAAAAAGGTCTTTGCATAAATATGGTATACTGTTTACTTCATGTCAACTGTTATCCAATTATAAATAAGTCTCAGTACATACAAACAGAGAAGGTGTTTTAAAATAACATAACAAAAAATAACTAAACTTCACAATACACTCCAAGACTTGCTGTAAAAACAATCCTACATTCAGCCAAGTCAAACAGATCAGTGTCCTGTCAAAGTGTGTGTCAATAAAAATAATGAACGTACCGTTCAGGGCTCCAACGTTGTGGGTCAAGGTCTGTGTCGTGAATGAAGTCATGTAGTTTGTCTTTAACACCTCACACTTGCAACAATGAAGTTCCCTTTTAGTGAAATCATGGAACTGGGCAATGAAAGCGCTGAAACCAGAAGATTTCCTGTAAAAGGTCTTTCTGAAAATAGACAGCTGCTGACACGAGCTGAATTACTGTTATTTCAACCTCATGACTCAATAGGCACGTTTCTAATCTGAGTACTGAAATATTTCTAAGTTTAGTTTGATTGAATATTGTTTCTGATCAAATAGTTGGTTGTGAACAGTGAGAAGTTTTGGCTAAGTTGGTTTTTCTTAGTCTTTCTGATTGAAAAATTTCCAATTTACCAAAAAGAGAGTTACTTTTAAGAGTTGTGTGGTAATATTAATCTTTGTGTTTGTCACAGTTTCTTGCTAAGTAGGTGCTAAGTTTATCATAAACACCCCTCCCCAACCACACACACACACAAAAAATAAACAATATATATTTAATTTATATTTTTTGAAGACATTTTGTGAAAACAACATTATTACACTACATTATTCATATTTTTTCTAATACATAAATGATGCATGTATGTGGCAATAGATGTATTATATATAAACATACATATTTGGAAAGACATATATGTCAATATTCACGCCTAAAATTTGGTCTAATTTCCAACAGGTTTTATATAGTTTTTACATATGGTCTAACTTCATATTTAGGCCTACATATCTTTAATAAATGAAAATTCAGAATATATACAAGTTATATTTTAGGACCATTTCACCTGGGACCATTGCTTCTCTTTATTTATTAATGATATGCCACAGATACAATTGAACTCCTTTGCCTGACACTATTGCTGTGCATTCTTTGTTAATGAATGCGGCTGATTTAAACTATAAAGACTGAACTAAATGCGGTTAATCAGTTAAGTCTGCCACAGCAGCTTTATGAAGTTAGAGATGCTCAACTCTAGCTTGATGAGTAAATGTATGGAATTTAAAAGAACAACATTAGCTGCAAAAATGGGTGAGGAGAAGGTTTCCCCCATGTCTTGGTCCAAGTTACAACCAGCAGGTAATACAAGACAGGGAACTGTCTCATTTTAATTAATGCTCAGTAGTCTTAGTGCTGCCTAAATAGGGCTGGCAAAGCTTCTTTAAGTTCAATTGTTTTAGCATATGATTTTGATGCACTTCTTATTGTTATATGCGATGTTAATGTCATAACTTTATTGTTTACTATATGAAATGTAAGTGCAAATATTGTTGACTGCATGTCTTGTATTTTAATATGGTCTGCAGGAGGAGTTTATTTTTATTATCCCCATACACACAAACAGATAAAAAACATGCCTAAGTGCATCCGAAGTTTAAGTCGTGTTATCTGTCATCTCCATGCGTATCAAGCTTCATTAATGAATGACATAAGATTCTGTCTTGACTGTAAAAGCTAAACTGTGCTACCAACGCCCCCTCACTCTCACACAGACATAAGCAGATCTGCTGGAAGTCTTGTTCAGCAGGACCTTTACCTCCCCCTGCTGTTACTTTTACTCCCCACATGCAGACTAAACCGATCCATGTACAGGTTCTGCAGAATTTAGAGCAAATTGGATAAACTGTGAACTAACAGACGTATTAGTGATTGAACCACACACTGCTGTTTAACTGCTGTTTAACAGAAGTCACACATGTTAGGGTGTCAGGTAGTGTGAGAGACACCTCATAGTATTATGATAGATGATAGATATGCAG
>NW_024630624.1:0-2331 GCF_008729295.1 Plectropomus leopardus
GACATGTCCAACAGCCCGCTCCAGTGCGCGGACATGTCCAACAGCCCAACCCAGCGCTGACATTTCCAACTGCCCACTCCAGCGCGGACATATCCAACAATCTGCTCCAACAATCAACTCCAGTAAGCAGACATGTACAACAGCCCACTGTCCCTGCAGTCAACAGCACGGACATGTCCAACAGCCCACTGTCCCTGCAGTCAACAGCACGGACATGTCCAACAGCCCGCTGTCCCTGCAGTCAACAGCGTAGACATGTCCAACAGCCCGCTGTCCCTGCATTCAACAGCGCAGACATGTCCAACAGCCCGCTCCAGCGTGAACATGTCCGACTGCCCACTCCAGCACGCGGACATATCCGACAGTCCCCAGCAGGGACATGTCCAACATCCCACTCTAGCGCCCACATGTCTGACAGTCCCCAGCGCAGACATGTGAGACAGTCCCACTTAAAAAAAGAGAGAAGCGTCTCTCTAAGGACCTGCAGGCAGGCTGTCATGTTTCTGTTTGATGATTTAATTTCTGGCCTCCTGCCCTCCATCACACAGAGTTCACCACCACGCAGAGGCACAACTGCAGAAGAAAGGGACGACTGTGGAGGCGCTGATAAGATCAAAAGGCACCCGAGCACAAAAAAACTGCTACACAAGTTTACTCATAAAACCCTGCTGCTCAAAGCCTCATTGAAACTGAGTGAAAGCATGAATGGGACTTCACAGAGCAGTTTGGTGAAGGGAGATTCCTGCACAGGCTGAGCACATGGTGACAAATCTGAACGGCGACGAAATGCGGAAACCTCCTTAATCTCGTTATTTGGCATTAAGACACGGAAACGTATGTGCAGAGAAAGTCAATACGAGGCCACCGAGTCGATGTCAGAGCTTAATCCATGTTTCACCCGCTCGGAGTACCCAGTGGTCAGCCCTCCTCAGGCCTCTGTTGAATAATGTAAAACACCGAAGCAAAAGGTCAAATCTCAACGTCTTTGTCCTGAACCGGTTTGTTATTATGCACACAAATTATAGCTCAAACTGCTGGCGATGCACTCGTGATGAAGATGAGGACGACTGCTGAATAAACATGTGCAAACACAGGGAAATTTAAAAAATAAATAAAAGAGAGTCAGGGTTTTCGCTGTGTGTGCAGTGCTATGGATAGAAACAGAACAGGCTCACGTGCTTCTCCATCGCTCACATACAAAAAGCATCTGGAGGAAAAACACAAAAAAAGCCTGTTTTCTGCTCCCACACGAGTCACAATCCACAACCTGCATTTAAGCCATGTCATACCACACCTGTGTGTGTGTGCACGATGATTAATCAATTAGTTGTAAACCACTAAATTTATCCGCCAACTAATTTGAGTAATTTTACCCAAAAAAAACAAAGTCAAAATTCTAATTTGAGCCTCTTAAATGTGAATATTTTCTGGTTTCTTTTCTCCGCTGTGACTGTAAACTGAATATCTTTGGTTTGTGGGCAAAACAAATATTTGAGGACGTCATCGTGGACTTTGGGAAACACTAATTGACATTTTTCATAATTTATGACATTTCTTAGACCAAACAATTAACTGATTAATCAAGAAAATAATCTAAATTAATGGACTTTGGGTAACAGATCCCTTAACACAATGGTCATAACTAAATGTTGTATTTTCTGAATGAACTTAAATCCTGTAATTGCCCACATATTGCAATATTTCCAATTTCCAAGTTTAGCTGCCTAACCACACAATCATGTATTTGCGGTGGTACGCCACCGTTTAAACATCAGCCGCCACGTTTTGATTTTATCTTATTAGAGCCAGACCCTTAATTAGAAGTGCTGTTAAAAATGCTGTTTAGTTTTTTGTTTCCACACTTTTCACCACACGCTGTCTGATCCCAGAAACGTGCTTCTAAAATCCGAGATACATCCTAAAATCCCAGAAACGTGCTACAATGCAAGAAACATCCTGAAATCCTGGAAATGTGCTAATATCCTGGAAATGACCTTAAATTCCAGACACTTCCTAAAATCCTACAATAATCCCAAAATCATGGAAACATCCTAAAATTCTAGACACTTCCTAAAATCCTCGGCATGTCCTAAAATTCAAGAAACATCCTTCAGTCCTGGACATGTCCTAAAAACCTAGAAATGTCCTAAAGTCCCAGAAATGTCCTCGAAATTCCAGAAACTTCCTTAAATACTAGAAATGACCTACTATCCAAGAGATGTCCTAAAGCCCTGGAAATGTCCTAATGTCTTAGAAATGACCTAAAATTCTTAAAATCCAAGAAACATCCAAAAATCTTAGAAATGTCCTAAAATTCAAGAGATGTCATAA
>NW_024630625.1:0-1465 GCF_008729295.1 Plectropomus leopardus
CCAAGAAGACCGAGAAGGCCGCCAAGAAGTAAACCGAGACACTCGATCACTGTTGAAAACCGGCCCCCAAAAGGCTCTTTTAAGAGCCACCCAATCACCACAAAGAGCTGTGTTTCTTTTTCGTCGTTGTCTGTTGCAATAACTAATAGTAGGCTATTAAATACAACCATAAAATTATCACTCCGTACATTGTCACTTATTGGGACTGTGTTGTGCATTTTACGCGCTTTTCAGCCGAAATTTTTAATGAAATTTGCTGTGCTCTTAATGCATCTATAAACATAATGGCATCATGACCATACATGGTTTTAATAAGGACTGATTAAAAAAACAAAAAATAATGTAAGTAGAATATGGATGATGGCTATTTTTTTGTTGCTTCACATTGAAAAAAGCAGTGCGGTAATACAGTGGATATTTGACACTGCACAAAAGAAAATAAAGTATAAAAATCAATGTTGCTGTTAATCATTGATATATCCTAGGAAGTGATAATAGTAAAATCTGCTCATCGTGTGCCGGTAAATATAAATATATATCCATCTAAAAACAGTGGCATCATGACAAAACTCATGCATCTGAGCGGTTCACATTCTGCATTTTTCACCCAGTGACATACTTCATATCCACTGATCAACTCTTATAAAATAACAAAGAAGACATGCACACTGTTTTCCGCGGTCACTGTTGTTAAGGCTTTGAAAGCGGTTTATAAAATCATAAACAACCTCACTGCGGCTCGAAACAGCCGCCAACAAACTTCAGATAAGCTCAGCTCGCTGTTTGTGCTTGTACTCACTGTTAGATGATCCAGGTGCTTCAGGTGTCCATTGGTTTGCAAGATGTGTGGAGGGCTGCTGGATGAGGATTAACTGATTTGTCTGACTTTCGCGTGAAAACTCAATGGAAATAAACAATGAACAACATAAACAGACTTTTACTAAAACAAAGTTCAAATCAACGGGGCGATAAATGAATCTTTCAAACAATAAAACGAAGATTTAACCAAAAACGGCGGCTGAAGGCTGTATCCTCTTGGCGTCCTTTGCTCGATTGTTTTAACACACCTGCCTTTGACGATCCTGAGACGCAGGACAGGTGATGCGTTCAAGAGACTCACAAAAGGGAGGAAATTATGAGAGCTTGTGGGAAATTGCTCCAACAAACCTTAAACTGCACTTATTACACTATTGTCGCGCGGTTAGTTTTGCTGAAGTGTTGCAGAGGAACCACGTGCTCCTGAATGTGATCAGAAAACCGAAGAGATGCTGTCAGACTTCAGGAGAACAGAGACTGCTGCTGATCCCATCATTAACTCTTTGCAGAGTTAAAGGAGAGACAGCGGTCAAATCACAGGACAGTTTTTGAGCTGAGGTGTGTATGTGTGAGGCTGCCTCACAGGCACCATGAAACACGCAGCAGCAGCAGCAGGTGTTGATGTCAGATACTAAAATAAAGTCCCAGA
>NW_024630626.1:0-1166 GCF_008729295.1 Plectropomus leopardus
AAAAAATGTGTCAGCCCACATAAACATGACCTGAAGTCCCAGAAAACAATCAATTGCTGTCGTTACATTGCATGAAGTTGCCTCCTTGTCAATTACGTCTGCTTAAAAAACAACACAAAAATGCCTAAAACCTGGATGATAATCCTTTTTTTTTTACTCATCCACCCTCCCCTCTCTCCCAACCTGCATGGACTTTCTCACTCTTTATCCTCTGTCAGTTGCTCTCAAGCATTGCTGCAGGTAGTTTTACATTGGAGTTGGTTTAAATCCTTGTGCGTCATAAAGATGCCTAAGGATGTCATCTGTGTCACCATCAGACACAGAGGGGAACGACAAAGTGGCTGTACGTTACGCTGTGGGAATAAGAACAGGAAACATTTTCACCATGTGTCCTTTCATTTTTTCAGTCCCACCATAATGGTGTGTGTGTGTGTGTGTGTGTGTGTGTATGTGTATGTGTGTGGCCGCCTCAGGGATGTACATTTTGTGGTTGAGACCTCAGACTGTCACAATATTCCATCCGGTTTATTCAATTAAGTGTCTCTGAGAACATCACAGACTGTTTTCTGTTCTCACGTCTTGTTTCTCATCAGAAAAAACACAAATCCACAGCGCTTTAGTCTGTTTGATGTGTTTTTTTGTCACCCCAAAACTTTTTTCTTTCTTTGAAGGGGCAAGCTTTTCCCCAACACAGTATAAATGACAAAAAGCCCTTCTGTTATGAGTGTTGATCATTTTAAAGTAGCAAGGCTGTCATTTGTTCACCTTATATTTGTTTGGATCAATACTTTTGAAAGGGATCTTAGGTTTTTGTCTGCATTGAGCTGATTTATGACAAATATATTGTAACTCTGTTAGCCCCAGCAGAGGGAAACTCACAGAATGACTGCATCAATTTCCTCTAATGTGTGGCCTACTCCATCTTCCTGTCGTTTCAGTGAAGTAAATGGCAACCAGAGCAGACCACTCTCTTCAGTTAAGATCAATAAATTGGAGCCCACACCTTTTTTGATTTGTATTAAATCCATTTCACTACTTAAGTCCACTTCTTCTCAAACACACTGCAATATTATCACTACTTGCAGTATGGTTTTGTCAAAGTAGAAAGGAGCCATCATGTGCCATCCCTCAGCCCCCAATAGCTATATTTGGTAACATAAAAAAAA
>NW_024630627.1:0-4220 GCF_008729295.1 Plectropomus leopardus
CACATACATTTCATGAATGAGACCCCGTGTGTACTTCAGTTTCTGTATGAGTGAGATGTGTGTGTAGTGTACTTAGAGTTTAAATTGTTTAATTTTTATATACCTATTACATATTTCTTTTACACTCAAATGATGTTTTTGCTTTTTTTTTCTTGCCTCTGGCTCTTGAGCTGCTGTAACGTGTGTTTTTCCTCAGTGCAGTAATAGAAAAATAAATATAATTTAGAAAATAATTAGAATCAAAGTCTTTTTCAAAGTGACCTTCTGTGTTGTTTTGTAGGCACTGATGGAGGTCGCAGCAAATAAAGAAGCTTTATTAGAAAGAGTCGTCTGGATCAAGTAAGTAGACACACAAAGGAAGCGACGGCTTTTTTGTTTTTTTTGTCCTCTGAATCTAATTTGTTGAGATATTTTGGACACTTGAGTTGGTTTAATTTATTGTCAATAAAATGCAAAATACAAAAGAAAAAGATTGAACCTGGACCTGATGATGGCGCTAAATGAAAAGCTAAAGCACCATTTTTAGGATTTATCCTCTGGAGAGCATCAATCCCTGTACAAAATCTACAGACAATCAATGTAATATTTGCTGAGATTTATTGAATATTGTCATCGATGGAGCCGAAAACTGAATCATAAAAGAAGATAATATAACTTTTCTGTCTGAAACAGATCAGGCAGATGGTTATCTAAACACTTAAAAACTGCATCCTAAAAGACAAGAAAATATGACATTAATCAGGGTAAAAATGGTAAAACATACAACAATGTAATCAGTTATCCACGTCCCATTTAGGAGTTATATTAAGCGTGCAGTATTTAAGCTCAGGAGAGTTTATTCTAATTTAGACGCCAGAAAACAGAAAACAGACATTCTCCACGTTAGTCTCAAAACTATGAAGTTTTAATGATGCTTAAATCCAAAACATATGTTTATTCGAGTCTTATTATCAGAAATGATGGCCGGACCATTTGAAGTTCATATTTCATGTCGGCAAAAAGCAGCACAGAGACGCTCTTTACTCGCAGTGCAGTTAAAAAAAGGACCAAAAAAAACACGACCTCCGACTCGGGACAGTGCAGAGGAAAAAGTCAGGATTACAAGCCGTCAGTTTTTACTTTTGTGTAGCGTTTGTGTTGTGAAACGTCCTGTCAGCCTGCTCGTCCCGTCTCCATAAATCTGTCTCTGAGACACGTGCTGTATCTGTGGTCTGCAGAAATGAACGATGCCAACATGCTTTCATCTGTGTGTGTGTGTGTGTGTGTGTGTGTGTGTGTGTGTGTGTCTCGTCCTCACTGTCTTCTGCTGCTGGCTGTGTATGTAGTGCCAACTCTGTCTCCTGCTGCGGGCGGTGTGCTGTGTTTGTCCTCATTCAAAACTGTCCTACTTTTCTCTCCCCGTGAGTGAAACTGTGGAGGACTGAAACCGGCAAAATCAAAAATAAATGAATAAAAATTCCAAAAAGTCAATATTTATTTAATTTCATATTTAATTTTCCTTTCTATTCTCCAGTTTATTCATTTTCCCATTTAATTTTCCATTTAATTTAACAATTTATTCATTTTTGATATTGATGTGCTTATTTATTTATGTATTATTTTCCACTTTGTGTATAAATTCCCCTATTTATTTAATTTCCCATTTTATTTTCCATTTTACATATTTATTTATTTACCATTTATTATTTATTTATGCATTTATTTATGTATTATTTTCCCTATTTGCCTCCCCCTCCATTTCTTTCCTCAGACATATTTACTTCTCTTTTTCCTTTCCACCTGAATTTCAATCTCATTACATAAATGAGGGGGGCTGGCCTGAGTGCCATGAGGGTGTCAACAACGCAGAGTAGAAAATAATTCATAAATAAATGTGCAAATAAATATGACATTGAAGTAATTGATAAATAAAATGGAAAATGACATGGAAAAATGAAAAAATTAAATGGAAAATGAAATGGTAATATGAATAAATTAAATAGAAAATTAAATGATATAATCATTAAATTGATAAATAAAATGGAAAATTAAATGGTAACATGAAGAAATTAATATATACATTTGAAAATTAAATGGTAAAATTAATAAATTTATATATATATGACTAAATTGATAAATATAATGGAAAATTAAATAGGAAAATGAATTGATAAATAAAATGGAAAATTAGATGGGAAATTAAATAAATATTGGCATTTTTTGGCATTCTAATTTTTTCTAAAAAAAAAGGAATAATTATTTTTTATTTTGTCGATCTGCCACAGGAGACACTTTTAACAGCTAATTATTGTCATACAGTCCATATTTCCACGTCATTTTAACCTCACATACGTTATCTGAACTTTGCGGGTCTTTTATGTTCTCTGTGATCTCTGACTGTTTCCTCCAAACACCCAGAGGGATGAAACTTGACCCTGATGAACCCGATTGTCCTTCCTGTCGCTCCTCGCTCAATAAACACAAACACTGATTATTAACGTTTAAGTTTCAGTCTAACGTCTTTCTGTTTGCGTCCGTTTGTGTTGATTTCCCCCAGATTTGCCTGCCAGGCACGAAGCCGAGGCCAGCAGAACGTGGCGCTGCAGTGCACCTGCGGAGAGGTGTGTGTGCGCGAGTGTGCGGATGTGTGTCTGCGCGTGTGTCAGGACATCCAGCCGGGAACTGAGCTGCTGCTGTATGAAGACGCCGCGGGAAAAAGTCAGACGACAGACACACCTGACGCACAAGACAACTCCAGCAGACACACAGGTGACGGCTGTACACACACACACACACACACACACACTCAGGTCAGAGGCACATGGATAAAAAAGTAAGATTTGGTAATTAATTAAAGAACTAAAATAAGATAACTCAATAGAACTGGGAACTGAGAAAACACTACCAGAAAAAATAAAAATAAAACCGTGAGATATTTTAATTCAGGGATTCAGATATTAAGGACTTTTTTTTTTAATTTTGTATTTATTTTAATATTTGTTTATTGGGTAGATATTCAGTTTTCAATTTCGAGATTCAGATACCCAGGGATTTTTAATTTTAATTTTATTTTGTATTTATTTGAATATTTGTTTATTGGGTAGGTATTGAGTTTATAATTTAGGGATTCAGATATTCAGGGATTTAAAAAAAAAAAAGATTTTGTAATCATTTGAATATTTGTTTATTGGGTAGGTATTCAGTTTTCGATTCAGATATTCTGGGATTTTTTAAAAATTATTTTAAATTTTGCATTTATAGTAATATTTGTTAATTGGGTAGGTATTCAGGGATTTTTTTAAAATTTTGTTTTTATTAATTTATTTTGCAGAGGGCAATTGTTATGTCAATGTTTTTGGGAATAAATAAGTAAACGTATGAATAGATAAAGTACTCTAAATAGCAGATAAAATACAGACCTGTAGACATACAGGTGGTTACAGAGGAATTCATTAAATTTCTTATCACATTGAAATCTCAGAAAGTTTTAATGAAGTAATTATCGGATTTATCTGCCAGATAAATTCCCACTTTTTTCCACCTTTGGGTTTGAAAATCTGTCATGCAGCTTTATTCAAAGAGAAACTAATCTGTTATATAAAGCATTTTCAGGTGTCCTTTGTAGTTTTGCTTAAAAAAAATTACTTTTTTATTAAAAAGTACATGACAGGCCACAGTTTTCACGAGTTCTTTATCATCTACTAAAGCAAACCTCTGTTCAGCTGTTATTCAGCACATTACTACAGATCTGATGGTCTATTTTGAACCTGAATTAACACTTTGTTTTCAGGCTGCGGCTGTAGATATTAGCGTGTCATTAACCCTTAGAGCTCCCTTTAATATAAAATAATAATAATAAATAATATGTTTTTCAGAATCAGGCTTTAAAAAATATTATACATCAATATTATTTTCTACTTTAATTGGGTTTATCATTTAACCAACAACAGTCCTAATCATGAATATCAAATATGAATTCATTTTCAAAATCTTAACTCTTTAAATGCCAAGTTGTTGTTGTTGTTTTTAGATGCAAAAATTTTAAAAAACACACAAAATTATTATTTTCAGTATAATACATGAAAAGTAGATATTTGTAGCTGCTGACAGTCTGGGATATGTCAGTGTGTGAGTGTAGCTGCTGACAGTCTGGGATATGTCAGTGTGTGAGTGTAGCTGCTGACAGTCTGGGATATGTCAGTGTGTGAGTGTAGCTGCTGACAGTCTGGGATATGTCAGTG
>NW_024630628.1:0-1081 GCF_008729295.1 Plectropomus leopardus
TCAGGGTTAGGTATTTTGGTTGGGTCACAGGGGTTTTTTATGCACACAGAAGGTATTTTTTGTAGGCTTCTTCTCATGTTTGAAGGCTTCCTATACATAAATCTGGTAGGCTTTTTCCTAGGTTTAAAGGCTCTTTATACATATATAAATGAAACAAAAGTTAAATCAATGTAATGGGGAAACTTAAATGTATATCTCTTAACATAAACGGCCTAAATAATCCAATAAAAAGGAAGAGAATACTCCAAAAACTTAAGAAAGATGGAGGAGAAATTATTTTTCTACAGGAAACACACCTGAGTAAGGTGGAACATGCAAAACTAGAGAAATTAGCCTCAGCACAAGTGTTTTCCTCCTCCCACACAACAGCTAAACGAGGAGTAGCAGTTCTCATTAAAAATAATCTTGAAAAAAAGAAAAATGTATCAGAGATAAGGAAGGAAGATATGTATTTGTAATGGGGGAAATAGAAGAACAATACATAACGCATATCAATGTATATAATCCACCTGGAAAAGAAGTTGACCTCCTGAAAAGGATTCTAGATATGCTAATGACTGAAGCGAAGGGAATAACTATAATGGGGGGAGATTTCAACCTGGTGATGAACCAGAAGGTCGATACTCAAAGTAGAGTAAAGCATAAATCACAACAAGCAGCAAGTTTAATGAGAAAAGCTCAAATAGAGTTGGGGTTATTAGACGTCTGGCGTTGCTTACACCCACAGGAAAAGGCCTTCACCTTTTACTCTGATGCACATAAGGTTTATTCTAGATTAGATTATTTTTTTATGTTCAAAGATGAAATTTCAAATGTCACAAAATGTGAAATACTACCTATAACTATAGCTGACCATGCACCAGTTATAATGGAATTAAACTTGAAGAGGGAACAAGGAGAAACGGTATGGAGGTTAAATAACTCCTTACTTGGGGATGAGCGTTTTAAGGAAAAAATAAAAAATAGTATGAAGTCCGATTTGGAGATAAATGACAATGGGGGAGTAACATCTATAATACTGTGGGAAGCTGCTAAAGCAACATTAAGAGGAGAAATAATAGCATATTCTTGCTGGAAAAAG
>NW_024630629.1:0-4045 GCF_008729295.1 Plectropomus leopardus
TTGTAGAGGTCCTTTTGTATCTTTTTAGTCACTTTGTGTCTCCTTGTGGTTGTTTTGGGTCACCTCATGGCCATTTTGTGTCTCTGAACTCATTTAGTTTCTCTTTGTGGTCATTTTTTAAAATCTTTTTTCAGTTCTTTTGCATCTCCTTGTGGGCTTTTTCTGTCTCTTTGTGGTTGCTTTGTGTCCCTTACTGGTCGTTATGTAATAGTTGAGTGACATATCGCAGGTGAAGGGGTCCCTGGGCCTGTTCAGTAATCCATCCATGCACCAACCGCATCACAGCACAGAAGGAAGCGTGCATCTCCGAGCAGCGCTGAGCCAGCCAACGTTACAGCTCAGTCGAGGACGCATTAATGTTTACGTGTTCGTGTCCCTCTCGTCCATGAGTAGATGCACACTTCCTTATGCGTTGACGGCGTATGTAGATATAAAATAGTTCCTACATGAAACTGCTCACAGGGAACCAGGTCATGATTTCTGCAGAGAGACACTGCTGTTGAGTTTTTCCAAATGTATTTTTTGGCACTTTGAGCACCACAAGCCGACGGTTGATATCTCCAACACCACAGCTGGCCAACAACGCCGCCAGAGGTTGACATTTGATTGAATTTTGGTTGTGACGAGTGATTAAAATTCGTCAAATGCCAGCATCAGTTTGAAACAGAATACTGACGACGGATGGCGATATTTTGTGGGTTTTAAGTTGTGTTATTAAATAACCAAAATCCAAGGTTTTTCCAATGTTTCAATGTCAGCTTGACGCACATTTAATCGTGAGTTATGGAGAACGAAACCCAATTTCCTGCAAACGTCATAATGTTACACCCATACAACATGAAATTTAACACCGTTAGACATTAAAAACATCGTCAATTCAGCCAAAATTGAACATCTGTCCAACATACGAGTCTTTCTGACATCATGTTGACGTGCTGTTACTCTGCAACTCAAACCAAAACAATCTTGACCGATAAAAATCATTACAGTTTATAGGAAAAACATTTTAGGGTGAACTGTCCCTTTAATAAGCTCAGGAGTTTTTTAACAGCTGTTTTAAGAGACATTTGATGTTGCTCTGCTTTGTCACAGTCAAACTAACGAGACCGGGAGTCAGTGGGAAGAGAACTCGGGGCATTTTAGGGATCTTTCATCGGATTTCAATTAAAAAGGCTTTCCCCCCTTTGTGTGGCTACACAGGCAGCTTATGTTCCAACAGGAACGTGGACAGTAAGTTGGCACCTCCAGAGAAGGCCATCAGGTCCGACAATTTCTCCAAGCAAATACCTCACATTCCTCCGCCTCTTACGCCCGACAAAATGGCCTATGTAATAGCTGCCTACTTCGCAGTGCAGCACTCCCCTGTGCTCCTCCACTGCAGCAGGAAGTTAGATCACTATGAACTTTAAATGACCCAACGAGGGAAATATTTTCCATTGCTATTGTTACCAGAAGCCTTGCCCACTGCTTTGTAGTTAGCGGCAGCATTGCTGTAGCATTTAGACTGCAGTTAGCTTAAAATGTAAACCGTCATTTCTAAAGAGCGCAGATCACATCAAAGAACGAAATACGTTTTAAACTAATTTATGACTCAGACACTAACATTAGTCAAATGTAAATGCAAATCCTTATTTAAAGGGTAACTTCAATATTTTTCAACCCTGACCCCATTTTTCATGTTTTTGTGCTCAAATGACTAATGTGAACAACAATTTTGAAAGTGGTTCAGTATTGAGTGACGAGGCTGCAGCTGCTAAACAGTGTACAATGTAAAAAAAATAATAAATTAAAAAAAAAAAAACAATCACTTTAAGCCCAATTGTGCACCGTCAATTTAAGCACAATTAAAGTGCTTTTTTGGTCACTGACAGTTTTTTGTTTGGTTTGATTTTACAGAAATAGACAGATAACAGTTCATTATACAATTGTGCCCACTTTCCCACTATGTCAGAAATTAAAATAAATAAATAAATAAATAATAAAAACAACAACAACAAAAACAGCCATTTATAGAGAGACAAAAAACTAAATAATGAAAAGGGGAAAAAAAATTCAAAGATTTGCATGATGACATGACAGATTGTTATTCTAAAAAACTGAAAACATTATGGAAAGGATCCCAACAGAGGTCGAGATTTTCTTTGAAGAGTATGACCCTTTTTGTTTAATCAGAAAATGCCCCAAAATCATCATCATCGCCAAACCCACCAGACTCCATCTAAACTAACAGTAATTTAAGTGTGTATAGAGCTGGCATTTTCACACGTTAAGGCCTTTTCACACGGAGTCTAAAAATAAATATGGCCTTGTTTTGTGTCAATCACATTTGCTCGATTTAGTTGTTCATTTTCATTGTCTTTTGTTTGTTTTTGTTCTTTTTTTTTCAGTTTAAGTATGTATTATATGTTCATTATTGTTGATGCTTTCTTTCTTTTATCCAATATCTAATATCATCTCTTCGTTGACTTTGTATTTGGTTATACTGTATGTATGCACTGAAGTGAAGAAAGGGTTAAAAATATCAGGGTTGCACACTGAATCCGAGAATTTTGTCCTTCATTGAATTTTCCGATCAGATTTGTTTTTCTGCATTTTTCGCATCCGTCAGTAGCTTTTTGAGTTGTTTGACCGAGAAACAGTGAAGAAAATGTGTCACAGGAAACATCAGTGACAGCAGAAGAACGCAGCGCACAATATCGTTTTTTACAGGTCAGATATCAATATTTTGGTGTACGAGGACAGCACACAGAGAAAGCGAAAACGTGGGAACGGGGAGCAAATGTTTCATTACATTGTCTCGTTTTGCTTATTTCCGCAACCAATAGATAAATCAAGTCTTTTCGCTGGTTAAATAAAGGATATATATAACAAAATGTATCCGACTCAGCGTGTGAGGTTTCTCTGCGTAACGTTTTATTTGGGGGCTGGCCGATAAATAAAAGCATTAAAAAAAAAAAAATCAGACTTAACTCTGTGAACTAAGTTTATTTCAACTGAGTAAGAGCTAGTTGGAACGGTGGAAATACAAAACCAAGACGGCTTTTTGATTTGTTCATATCGACTTTAAATGAAGTGTGTTTTAAGATGCTAAATAATCGTTTATTTAAACAGAGTCTGGTTAGTTTCGGGGCTGTTTCTGGTTAAACATAAGGGTCTTACTCATTAACAAAGATTTGTATCTCTGTAGGGAACCTCTCCATGTTGTTGTCAGGCCCAGGAAGATGTGAAACTAAAAATAAAAAGGTTTGCATCAATCTTTTTGAGTTTTGACCATTTCTAATGAAATCACAAGTACACTACACTGAGTTGGGGGACTTTTTTTTCTAAAATCAAAGGCATTTTTAGGTAGCGATTAATAACTGATTGTATCAACACAAGTTTTAATAAAGAAAACATCCTTTGTGTTGTAGTTTTTTTTGGCCTACAGCTCCCTAAAACTGCGTCTTCACTGTCCCAATTTGTCCAGGCATGTTAACTGGTCGGGGGAGGGGTTTTAAAATCCTGATCTGAAGGTGGAGAAAAGTCAAATTATAGATCCAATTTCATTATGTTACTCCATCAGGAATTTTATTTTAAATCAACTGAGTTCAAATAAAATGAAGTTGATGTAATTATCAGCATTATTATGTCAACACAACTCATCTAAATTTTGTTTGCAACTTAAAAGGTTTTATCTAAAGGAATAAATAAGAATATTTATCCTGCAAACATGCATTTAATTAGGCGGTATTAACAGGTCTGCTGGATTACTTTTGAAAGAGTATACACACTAAAATTACTGTTTATTTAAATGGAGTCTGGTTAGTTGTCTGGGCTTTTTCTGGTTAAACAAAAAGATTTTACTCCTTTCCATAATGTTGTCAGACACTTAGAACAACCTGAGCCTGTCTGTGGCAAAAACAGCACTTTCAGTGGATGTAAATTGACTGTGCATTATTACATTGAGGGGTTAAATTGTGAGAAAAAAATAAAATGAAGTTCCCCTTTAAAGTGCAGCTATTGTTTAAAGGCACACCGAGCACTAAGTCTGAGCTGGGATTGACCA
>NW_024630630.1:0-1533 GCF_008729295.1 Plectropomus leopardus
CGGGTTGCAACGTTTCTGTTTTGATTACTGCTTTGTCTTTTTCCACTTATGACTTGATCAAATTATTAAAACGACTTAAAAATCTACAACTTTTATTATCTCACAAGACAGAATTATCTGAACTAAATTTTTTTGAATAAATGACAGTAATCCTAATATTCATCAGAACTGTTTTCTTCATTATATAAGTTTGTTTGTTTGGCTCTGGATTTTAAATAGTCCTACTCTATATTTCTGTTATTTTAGTTGCCAAATTATGATTAATTTTCATAACTATTTGTATATTTTTTGTGACCATATGAATGTGAGTTACAGTAGTCATATGATCATAATAACTTGGCACCACGACGGTGACGATCAACTAGCTTTGTTTACCCAGGCTTTGTCTCCCTCAGGCTCTGTGCAGGTCCCCATGAAAGAAGACGTTTGATGCACCGTTGCAGTCTTGATGGGCACAAAATGGATCGGTTGTGTCCCGCCTGATTCGGCCTCGGAAGAATATGAAGACAAGATTGCATCAAAGAAGCAGTGGTGGCTGTGGCTGTCACTGCCATGTGAGCATTGGTGGTTCAGTGGGAGAATTCTCGCCTGCCACGCAGGAGACCCGGGTCCGATTCCCAGCCAATGCACTGAGTCTTTACTGCTGTTTGGACTCAATGGTTGCACAACTTCTTTGTCTTCTTGCAGTTAATACCCCGGAAAGGAGCATTAGAGGATGCTGGCGTTGGTGACACGTCATACACCACACCAGAAGCAACACTCGTGACTCTTTTCTCCCTGCTTTTCTCGGGGTGAAAAGGCTTGCTGCTATCTTAAATTTAGCTGCATTTTGTGCCTGTTTGGCGCAGTAGGTGGTGCGTCAAACCTCCAGGTGTACGCACATGCCATCACTAAAGTGGTATTGGAGTCAATGAGCATTGGTGGTTCAGTGGGAGAATTCTCACCTGCTATGCTGGAGGCCTGGGTTTGATTTCCAGCCAATGCATTTGTCCTTTGCTTTGTCATCAGGAAACGACTATTGCGGTGCTCTTGCTCTTGTCGTCTCAATTCAGCAATGTTGTTTAGGCATCTGACACGGACGAGGTGAAGCGATGCAGCACATTTGAAAAGGGAACTGCCCTCCCCGTCAGGGAATTGAACCCCAGTCTCCCGCATGGGAGCCGGATATAGTGATCACTAACTTTACTAACTTTTCCCATTCATTGTCTATGGTAGCGATTATCACTATAGATGCAATATATTTTTGGCCACAAGTGGAATTGTGGTGGCGCTGTTTCCCCCACTTTTTTAAGGAGATGAGTTTATCTTGTCCTTTGAGTGACAGACGACTGGAGCAGCAGTGATTTCAGTGGGGATTTTACATTTGACTGTGTTTTTTTTCCCGACTGCGGTGTCAAACGTAAAGTCAAACTCGACAAATGTAAGTGAGCTGTTTTTTAAGTACTAAATTAACAAGTTTTAGATGTATTTGTGCATAAACTGTATAATATTGAAAAGAATAGGCTCAACTTTTATTGTTTACTTCCTTTATAT
>NW_024630631.1:0-3780 GCF_008729295.1 Plectropomus leopardus
GAAAAAAAAACTGCGGTGAACTTTGGGTTCAGTTGTAACAAACTTGAAATCCCGTCTAATCAAAGCAAAAATATAACAAACTCCACAAGACCACAATTATAATGTACACATATAGTATATGGTAACACCACTAACTTGGACATGCACCACTTCAGATACTGTATACACTTCTGTTCCTTATATGTCAAAAGAAGGAAAAAATACATATCGCTTTAAAGACATGTTTAACTATTTGGCGTGTTTACACTAGAAAGCGTACATGTGATAAAATATTGTGGCTTAAAAAAATAGATAACTTAAATCCTTCAGTTGTTGTATTTTAAGTGCATAGAAACATGAGGTTAAAATGAATTAATCAGTGGCAGTGCGTTAAGGCTTTTGGCTGAAAGGTTTGCTATAAATTTCTTTCTAACAGTCTCCGCTTCTCCTAAGCAGTGATAACCGGAACAACAGCCACGTGTTCAGCTGATAACGTTCACTTCAGCGATAGTCAACTATATGGTAATCTGAGATTTATATTATATTTTGTCCTCCTTTTTAATTAAAAAATACTGTATACGAATAGAGAGTATTCTGTAAACATACACAAGGTACATATATAAGGTTTGATGTTATCTGAGGAAAAGTTTTAGCAACTTAAGAAAACATGTTTGTGTTAAACAGAGTGGAAAGTGTGTGTTTTTACCTGCATGTCTGGCTGATTCCTACTCTCTGACGGGGTTATTTTAAGGTCAGTGCCTACCTCTCGTGCTGGTTAGTACTGTGATACAGCAAACTGCAGCTTTTGCATGGATCCATCTTGTGCCTCTAAAAAGACAAAGAGGATCTTTATAACAGCAAGCCAACTTTTCCTTCTCTCACTCTCTTGATCAAAGCGTCGAGTAGAGCAGGTAGTAGAGCGGACAGTGTGCTGTACAGCAGGGACACTCCGCTCTGGACCAGTTAATAAACACACATTAATACTATTTTTACAGGGTTCCCATGCATTTTCATGAACAAAATTTCAGAACTTTTTCACGAATTTTCAAGAATGCATTATGGCATTTTTCTCCCACTTGTCTGGCTTTTTTTCCAAACATATCAGATTAAAACAATTAAAAATTTAATTCAGTTAGTGGAGAATGAAGGGAGACAATGACAACAATGACGAAATGTCAAAATGACATATTAGAGCCACGTTACGTCAACAGCTCCAGAAAACTAATTTGCAGTTATATAACATTCTGCGGCAGGTTATCCATGGATTAATTTTTTAATTTTTTTTTTTTTAAACACACAAAAAATTTCTATGACTTTTCTAAAACTTTCAGTAATTTTTACTAATTCCTTGACTTTTCAAGGTTTTCTATGACCGTGGGAACCCGGTTTTCAGTATTTACGATAAATGAATTGCCTGGTTTTAACCTTTCGATGTCTGCTGATATTAGGGGTGTTCCTAAGATTTGAGGACTTTGGGGGACCTCTGCCACTTTTTTTTGGATAAACTAGCTATATTATGATGCTCTTTATGTAATATGGCACCCTATTTACATTTGAAGTAAATAACAATTCCCAGTGTGATTCAGTTTGTGTGTGTGTGTGTGTGTGTGTGTGTGTGTGTGTGTATGTTTGTGTGTCTGTTAGTGTGTGTGTGTGTGTAAATATGTAAGTGTATGTACATGTGTTAAAGATGAAGTTCCCAAATTAATTAATTCTTGAATAGCTGAGAAAGGGTAGGAAATAATATGTTAATACTTCCTCATACTCTTTTTCAAACATGTAAGATTTAACTCCTTGTTGCTTGTGTATAAATTATCATCCATTTCTGTTACTGCCATTTTGTTTAATTTTGATCTTTTTCTGTTTTTTTTTTTTTTTTTTTTTTGGGTGGTGTATGTTCGAAATAAATATCTATGAAAATCAAATAAATGTATTTTCATGTTTGGCTGGCCACCCGACACCCTATCCCAGGCTGTCATGTGAATACCACTGCTGTACAGTAACAAACAATTTCAGTTTAATGCTGATATTGGAATGAGATTTGTACTAAAATTGAGCAAAAACATTCAATGGCAGATGGATTTTACAAATTAAAAATTAATGTAAGTATTATTTTATAAGTATACTTACAAATAAAATGATCAGAGCATTTTAATATAATGGCAGTGAATTCAGTTTTGCCACAATATCAGAAGGTACTAGATGTACAGGTGTGTCTGTGTGTGTGTGTGTGTGTGTGTGTGTGTAAGGCCACATATCCAGCAGGCACTTTCCTTTAAATTATTTGTAAAACAGCTGATAAGAAGTTACAGCCAGAGAAGCTCGCCTGATTTCTACAGTTAGCAGAACCAAAAACAGAAATAAAAAACTGCAGGTTATTTCCTCTCACACAGTTGCAGTTAAGATGTTTCCAAATGCAACAAACGCGAGGCAATAAAAGCTGGGGACTCACAAAAACTGTACTTTAAGTACAGCTCGGTGCATCATTAGCCACAAGCACAATTTAGCACTGATGGTACAAACAAAGACAGAGGCCTTAGTGTGTGTGTGTGTGTGTGTGTGTGTGTGTGTGTGTGTGAGTGATGTACATGTGAACCATGTGTTCTGAGACTCCTCATTATTTCATGAAGGCCTGCATCATCTCCAGCGGCAGCGGGAAAATGATGGTGGAGTTCTTCTCTGCGGCGATGGTGTTGAGGGTCTGAAGGTAACGCAGCTGCAGGGCAGAGGGAGACTCGGCGATCACCAGGGAGGCCTCCTTCAGCGCCCGCGATGCGTTCATCTCTCCCTCTGCTGCAATCACCTTCAGAAGAGAACAGGAGACAGAGGATGAGGGATGTCTGCATGAAATCAATATTAATATTTAAAAATATTTACAGTGTGCCTACAGCTTCAAGAGAGTGGGATTTAACACATTTTAAGACCTTTTTAAAGCCACCAGTAATTCAATTAAAGATCAATTTACAGAAGCCAAAACTGAAGGGGAAAAAAAACAATAACTTGAGATACAGGAGAATTTTGCAAATTATTTATAGTGACACAAAACATGACTTTTTGGTGATGTTAATGCAAGAGAAAAAAGTTACACATTATTTTGAGCTATTGCCATGCAGTGTAAGAAAAACAAGCCCTAAAAATCCTGCTCCTTATGTCTTAGCATTTTTAAGACTCCTAAAAGACTGATTTATGACATTTTAATACCAATTAAGGCCTTAATTTTAGATTAATGGGTTAAATGACATAAGACTCCTTAAGGATCGGCAGTATTTAATGAACACTGGTGTTCGTGTAAATCAGTGCTGCTTCTTCAAACTGAGCCTCCTCACCTTGGCTCTGGCCTCACGGCTGGCCTCGGCCTCGGCAGCCATGGCTCTCTGGAGCTGAAGGGGCAGCTTGACATCTTTAATCTCCACACGCTCCACCTTGATCCCCCAGTCGTCTGTAGCATCATCCAGAGAGGACTGAAGAAGACACAGAGACAAGTGTTTACATGTTTACTGCGGTTTCTGGAGCCTCTGTTGAAATATCTGATTTTGTCTGCATTTGACAGAAACTGGCGACGAGGAATGTGAGCCATTAGTCCACTAGTCCATAAATGTTGCTATCCACGCTAGTCTGCACCAAAATACCAGCCAGTTAAATTCATTATTAAGACACCCAAGTGAAAACTGGAGTTTAGATCAGCGTAGGAGACTAATCTGCAGCTCTGATTAACAATGTCTCTCTCTCTCTCTCTGCCCTTCATACCCACAAAAACACACAAAGACGCCAGCTGGGCGTCTTCTTACTGAGCTATGAAAG
>NW_024630632.1:0-2206 GCF_008729295.1 Plectropomus leopardus
TCTTACAATGACAACACACTGCCTGCTGACCAGACTCTGAGGAAAAGTCCATCAGACTTTGCTGATGCTTTTGGAGATAGTGATGGCTCTCCTGAGGTAGGAACAGGCGTTACATGTCATTTGATCTTTTGACTCCTCTATCATCAAGCCAATACACTTTCATGATTTGTAGTTGAGTTTCTTGTCTTTCTTGTCTTCTTGTCTTGTTGCAGCGACAAGTTCTATTTATGTCTAAATGTACTTATTGATGTGTGACAGTGTGATGAAGCAGCGAGAGTTCACAGAAGAGTCATTTTATCGCAGCATGCAGAAATTTAAAATTTGTGGTCATTTGAGTAGAGGCTGTTTATTTTTTTTTCAAATAATTATTTCCGTACTGTCCTCTCTGCTAACACAGTGACTAAGTTTTGTCCATCTCTTTTGAGTTAAGCCATCACAGCTGGTTGAGCTTTAGTCTGTTTTTGTGTCTCTGTCCTTGCTGCATATTAGACCAAGTCAGCGCTGTCCTTGGTGCTGAACCTTGCTGTTGCTTTTGCGTTGCATCTTACCCCTGTCTGCTATGATCTCACCTCTGAAATGTTTTACATTAATGTTGGTTGCATATTTTTCCCCAGAGACATCAGTGTACTATGGTATAAATAAAACAAATGCTCTTTATTACATTTATAAATTGCTTTTGGTTAAAAACTGTAAAAAAAAAAAAAAAAAAAATCACATCAGTTGAATGAGTGGCATTAATGTGCGGTCAGTGTATAACAGTCTTGTTTCTAAGTGCATCTCATTAACGAATTACTAAATTTCATTGTGATTGACCATCAATTTTTCTGCAGAAAGTATTGTTTCCTCGCTTGCTTTTAACTCTCATGGTGAAGTTAACATCACAAATGGTTTCCCCCAGTGTAACTTAAATGGCATGATTTCGCCCAACCCGTCGTGTGCTCTGTTAGTGTATATCATGTGTTTCTTCATTAGATTTCATCATGTCATTCAGGTGGTGTCTGGAATTAGCTGGAGGCAAAGTCTTGCATGGTTCACGGCAAAGTATTGGATTTATTTCAGAGAAAGGGAGAGTCAGAGAGATGCGAATCTAAGCGAGCTTCACCGTGCAGCATAAAGGACGTGGTTATTGGTCCAATTTTGTTTAACATTTGGGGTGGGTTATTTCACAACAATCAATATGAAGTGCTTAATGTGGATTACTGCAGTATGAATCATATTGTTGTTTGTAAAGGCTCATAAGACAGTGAGGAAGCATCCAACTTAAGTTAAAGAGCAGGTAAAACGCTGTAGGGGCTCATTGTGCGTTTTGTTAAGTTATTACAATGCGTTTCAATTCAAACTTTTTGGCCAAACGACGTCATTATTAAGGAAATTTGCATTACTTCATGAAGGCTGCTATATTTCATTTGTACTCACGGTGTCACTATAGACCAGCTAAAAAGGCGAGTGTTCAGCCTGCTTTGCACACCACCCATTATTTGTTCGACCACCCTTGTATTCTCTGTTTCCTTCACGGCAAATGCTTGCAGGTACGTCGATAGATTGACGTGGATTTAATGCTTAAAACAAACGTGTTTTGATTTTTGTAATTCTGTCTGAGGATGATGAATAGACGGAGCGTAATTCAGAGCTATGGCTTTGTCCTTTTCTTTGTTGCGGTGCACTACGCGCATGGAGACCTGAGCTATTCTGTACAGGAGGAGCTCAAACGCGGATCAGTTATTGGAAATATCGCCAAGGATCTCGGATTGGAGGTCGGGAGATTGTCTGCTCGCAAAGCTCGTGTTGAAATCGAGGGAAATGACAGACAATATTGCGGGATTAACCTCCGAAGTGGAGATTTAATCGTTGCGGAAAGAATAGACAGAGAGGAGCACTGTGGAGAAAAGCCTTCGTGTGTTCTGAAATTCGACTTGCTGTTAGAGAATCCATTGGAGTTACACCGGCTGTCTCTGCAGGTGCAGGACATAAACGACAATGCACCATTTTTCCAGAAGGACACTGTAAAGCTGGAAATTAGAGAGTCAGCTGCCAAAGGAGCTAGGTATCGCATCAATGCAGCACAAGATGCAGATATAGGCAAGAACTCAGTTGAAAGCTACATTTTGCAAGAAAACTCTCACTTTGTTTTCAGTATTCAGACGACAAGTGCTGGCAGTAAATACGGCGAGTTGGTTTTAGAAAAAGAGTTAGACCGAGAGGAGCA
>NW_024630633.1:0-2975 GCF_008729295.1 Plectropomus leopardus
GTGTGTGTGTGTGTGTGTGTGTGTGTGTGTGTGTGTGTGTGTGTGTGAGCGCATGTGTGAGAACCAGACAGAAAAGAAAAAAAGAGGCAGTTTTTAAAAGACAGAAAGTGAGTTCTTTAACAATGAATGTTAATCACTATTATCACAAAGAAAATAATATACCTTCTCTTTCTTTTAATGTTTTTGTACCAATTATTTCCTCTTAATGTTACAACCAACAAGTCCTTGAAATTAAATGACCAAATACTTTATAATACACTAAATACTTTTGTTTTATGATGAACCCAGAACTTTTCAGTCTTTAGAAAATAATTTATGTTTTGTTGTGTGGCTTTCCAGTCTACTATATACTGGTTTGCTGAGAGCAACAGATTTACAACATAATTATACGTGCAAGTTTTTGGGGATTTAAATAGTTTTCAAATTTCAAAACACGAGTACATTGTCTCACTTACACTTACTTTAAATCTGTAAATATTAAGGTCACCTTGTTCGAATAGGCTGTTTAATAATCTATTTTAAATATTTTGCGTACGTTGACATGTAATTTAACCCAACATATTTGGTGTCTTCTGAAAATGTGTAAACTACAAAACATTAAAATTAAGTTTCCTTGCATGTGAGCTGAAGTATGAATTTAAGTTTATATATCATGAGTTTTGTAATACCTGACGCACCACACCTTTGGTCTTAAAGACATCAGTGCACACCAGAGCCTCTTCCCTGAGCATTTCTCATGACACAGATTCACACACAGTAGCTCTTAGTGTGTGTGTGTGTGTGTGTGGGAGAGAGATGATAATGAGCGAGATGCATCAGTGAACTGTGTCATCCTAGGGCTCTAAGGAGGGGGATGTTTAAAGGGGGATGGTTTAAATCAGCACACACACACCTCCCAGCACATTCCACCAGTGTCCAGGATGCAGAGGCAGCCCTCCGTCACCCTGCTCACTGGGCTCAAAACAATATATCAAAAAAAAAGAAAGGGAAAAACAACAAAAAGCTTAACATGTTTTGAATTATCTAATTGGAATTCACTGAAGCAGAAAAATAATATAAGAAGCAAATCAGAGAACAACCCTGTAAACATCTTTGGCTGCATATTTGACACACAGGTGTTGATGATGATGACGATTATTGAACTTTGTTCTCACTGGGTGCATTTTTTCCCATTGTACCTCTAAATGTGAAAATAGCATTGAAAATTTCCAATGGCCGCATTGCAGTTGTTGCACTTACTCTATAAATCAGTATTGTAGCAAACGGCCACAGAGTTAAATTTGTTGTCATTTTTCAGCTTAATGTGAGAGAACACCTAGAAATGATAAAATCTGGGAATACAGTAACTGGACAATTAATTTTATTTAAAAATTAAAAAAAAAAAAACAATGGTAATTGTGAGATTTATTTTGAGAGTAATAATTAAAGTGATAATGAAATAGTAGTTAATTACCTCTTTGTTAAAAAACCTGAAAAAATAATGTGTAAACCAAACTTGAGGTTAAAGGTGTTGCCCTAAATTTATATTATTTTAACAAATCTCATGAAAAATCAAAACCAACAAAGTGTGTCTTTCAATACTTTACGACTTAACGATTTGGTCTCTGGCTTTCAGCCCCAAATCCTTTGATTCATGGTTTAGAGAAAAACCTGGGTCACGAACGTACAGTTTTTTAGTGCATTTATTGGGGACTTTTTTCAGCAGCAAATTAATACAAATATCTAAGTACTTACAGCAGCAGGATGATGTGTGTGAGACTGGGTCAAAATAAACTGTTACAGTGACGAAAGAATGTGTCCAGCAGTGCATCGAATAAATTGAACAATGCACATCTTTTTAAATGTTTGCTTGGCACTGAGAGAATGTCATCATCTTCGTTATCAATTTCATTGCAATTGAAGTAGTTTTTATAGGATGCTAATGACAAGATAGAAAACAAATTCATACACGTATTGTTTCTTATTCTCATCTAATTGCTGCAACAGCCTTGAAGAATGATGAAAAACAGATAACAATGGCACTCATACGAACAACACAACAGAGCGCAAACCGCCTACAAGGCCAAGTCGCCCATCTATTCATTTTAACAAAACTTATCTGTGTATCCACCCCGTCATTCGAATCCACATCAGAATTTAATGGTTTCTTCATTGGCCCATTCTACACCCTTCCACCAAGTTTCATTAAAAATCAGGCCCTTAGTCTGCTACTGAGAGATAAATTAGCAAATTGAACCAAAACATTACCTCCTTAGCCAAGGAAATAACAACAATGCAAGACAATTGGGCAAATTCCATTTGAATTAACAAATGGCCTTGAATGAGAATATATCATACTATTAACAGTATTATTTTTGCCTTCTCCCTCAAACACAGTTTCCCAGTTTCTTTCTTCATGCTACCATTTGTACAAAAAATTATAGACAGACACCCGCTGGTCCTGTTCAGCTATGACCTGTGATTAGTACAAAGGTTGCTGTTTAGTGTACAGCTACTAGACTGGAACCCGCCACCATCACCTCATATATTACACACAACTGCACACAGTGTCTGACGACCCCTGTCCTACCCTTTCTTGTTAAGTACAGGAAATTCCTGATGGGTGTAAACAGTTGTTTATTAGATTCACTGCTAGTTCACCCCCCACCACCCCCCCACCCACACACATGCACACAAAACAACACACACATCAAGCCACTCGTGCATGGACTCACCATGTGTTCACTCATGTAAATAAAAAAACACACACACACACACACACACATAAACATTATAAAGGATTAAGATTTACACACAGCCACTGCTCCCTTTGTGTGCTAGTGTGTGTGTGTCTGAGCGTGTGTGTGTGTGTATGGTCGTTGTCACTTTGTTAACAGCTTCAGTTATTACTTCACACCTCTGCTCTGCGGTACTAATGTGACCACACACGGGAACAAACACACAAACACACACACACACACACACACACACACACA
>NW_024630634.1:0-4645 GCF_008729295.1 Plectropomus leopardus
TGATGTGAGTCCAAGCTGAAAATAGCTGCTCCACTCTGCACATTAGTAAGCAGCAAAATCGTCAGAGCTAACTCTCTCTTTCACTGGCAGAAAAAAAACAAAACATAATCAATGTTGGCTTTCGGATGGAATTCCTATGGCTGGGCACGGTAATTTATTATACGAGCATAAACATTAAATACAAAGCACTTCATATCAGGGAGAGAAAACGATGCATTGCGGTAGAAACATCAAGCATCTGTAAGTTTAAGTAACACTTGAAATTGATTGACACAATAAATCATGACACAAACTAATAAACAAAGACAAAAGAAAACAGCAGCCATTTCCCGCAAGCCTAAATGCACATATAATTCTCTCTGATAGCTCCCTGGGGAGTAACTCTCCTTTCAGTCTGTGTGCAGTCCTATATTCACTTGCACACGCACACACACACACACACACACACACAGATGATCCTGCTCCATCATGACTAAAAATGAAGAGTTGCTTAAACGGCTGCGTCAGTCCTCCACAACCAGCAGTAATAAAATATCTCCAGTGTGCATTCTGATCAATGGAGGAGAGAAGAGACACAAGCTGGCAGGGTTAATGGGCCCCATTCCACTTAAATACCATATGAGTGACTCTGGGGAGACAGAGATGGAGAGCAGGCAGGAGGGAGAGAAGGGGTGGGGAGAGGGACTGAAGGATGGAGAAAAAATAGAAAAGAATACGTGATATAGGGAGAAAAAAGGAAAATATAAAGAAGAATTAGGGGAAGAAGGAGGGGGAGACGGAGGATGAATGATTGAGGCACTGTAGAGGGGTGGGCTGGGGATAGATACCAGTGTAAACGATAGAGGGAGATGGAGGAAACGCTGAAAAGAGGAGGAGAAAGTCGTGCTTGCAAAGACATCTAAGCACGGAGAGTAACTAAATATGGTTTCAAATAGCATCATTAACACTGTAATTTGTAGATTTACCTTCTGGATGCAGATTTAAGACTATTTGAAAAGTGATTTAATTATACATAATAAATGCAACGAAGCAGTCATTTAAGAACATGCACTTTTAATCTGTGTCCAGTGAGTGTGTGCATGAAGGTGCACGTGAGTAAATACACATGTTTGCCATCTACTAGAGTAAGTGTGTTCTTTAGCTGTTGCTCAGTGAGGGATTGAGTGTCACTTGAAGGGATTTTCTCTCATCTGCTTGCCAGTAACACTCACAGCACTAGCAGCAGGTGATTACTGGCTGAATTTGGTAGCCACGAAAAAAATACATTTTTTCAGCATGTAACACTGCACATCTCCAACAGCTCCAACCCAAAAAGAATTCTTGTGAAAACCCTAGTTTTGAATAAATTTTGTTATCGTCTTAACAAGATTACTGCAGCTTTTCTAGCATTTAACAAAATGACTTCACAGCAGGCACAGATGTGGACCATAGAGCTCCTCCACTTCCTCTCACTGTACAAAACAGGAGACAAAATTTACGGGCGCTGCCATCTTATGCTCGGATGTCATTTGGTGCCAGAGTCTACAGGGATCGGGAAGCAGCACGAGCAGTGCCGCTGATCTCGAACACATCGACTAACGCACACAGCTGTCAATCATGACATCACACCCTCTTTTTATAGCATCAAATAATGATTTAAAACCAAACTTATCAGAAAAACACTTGAATGAACATCAGCTTGATAAGAGCTACCTTAAATGAAAGAAACCATCTTTTGGAAAAAATTATTTGACATCGTCTTTGAATTTTTTTTTTCTTGGCCCTTACAGGGACATGGAGGGGGTGAGTTTTATGACCTACACTGCACCCAGCCACCAGGGGGCTACTGAAATGTTTTGGCTTTATTTTGGGAGGGCTCTCATGTCATCCATCTTTGGAAACAGTCATTGATGTGAATAGTCAAAACATTAGAGTCTGATAAATTAATTTCTAAAAGAATATTTAGACTTCTTCCTCTCCTTAAACTGAAAAATATATAAGCTGTATCATTAAAAGACCTCTTGGTACAAACCACTGAGCACATACTGAGCAAGTATTTACACACACACACACACACACACACACACACACACACACATACACACACACATTTCTCTCTGGATGTCTGTGTCTTTATAGGTTGAACCAGCTGCATCTGTGACCACTGATACCAGCATTGATCCAACCTGGGTCTTTGTAATGGACTCCAATAACAACTCCATTACTGCTAGCACACTGATTAGTGTGTGGGGCCGACTATAAAATTAGCTGCAAAGGAGCCCTCCAGGATGCAAACACACACACACACACACACACACACACACACACACACACAAAGATGCATGCTTACAGATGCCACTCACATACCTTTCAATCAGGTACTGGGGACAAGTGCACACACACAAACACAGACACACACACATACTGTGTCAATAGTTTTCAGCATGCAGGCAGAGATTAGCTGGCTACAGGAGAACAAAGATGTCCCCTCCATTGGCAGCCCGACATCGTCCTCGTCAAATTTAAGCCCAGATATTGATTCCCCTTATCCCCTCTTTCTCTCTCACTCCATCTCTCCTCAGCACTTGTATTTCACAGAAATGTCTGAGGTGTAGTGGAAGTACATATGCAGTGAGGAGGAACAGCGGAGTGCGTGGTGACATGGCAACAACTGCACACACACACACACACACACACACACACACACACACACAGACACACAAACACCCCATGACCACTCTCTTTGAACTCAAGTTCAATGAGGGATATGTGTATCTGTCGCCTCTTTTTCTATAGGCACAAAGTGGGGGCCCCGGTTGCATCGGGGGTAAAACCACAAGGCAAATTAAATCAATGGGCTTCCCACTGGCAGATGGCTCACTTTAACACTCAGTTAGCCTTTAGATAATTGAGGCGTTGACTCTGCGGCGGTCGTAAAAAAACGGATGGCTTGTTTATACGTTTCACTGGAATAGATCAGCAGAGGTTAAATAAATGAAATCCCATTTGTCAGGGAGAGGAACCCTGGTAATAATAAATGCCCCCCCCCCCCCCCCCACACCCCCCCCCTCTGCAAACACCTCCACTGTTTGGCCTCATAAATAGAGAAGGAGAGGGAAGATGTTACCCACTCGCCCCAGCCGTCCGCTCAGCCTGGCCGCGTCGCCATTTTGCCATTGATAGGGTAGCCCTGCTTAATGAAACGGTCCTTCCTTCCCCTCTTCTCCGCTTGTTTTTCGGCCCTCCTCCCTCCTGCACGCAGTGTGATAAGTAGCGAACCAGCGAAGCCTGTAATTACAATCTTACCGAGGAACCCTGGCCCAATCTGTGTATAAATCTCGCCATCCAATTACAAGATGTAATAATTTTGCAGTCAAGCTGGTAATGAGGTCTAATACTCATGCATGTGATAATCCCCCCTGGATGCTGACTCTATCAGATGTTAGCTTTGTAATTATACTGGCAGAAAATCATTATTTCATGTTCAGCAGAAAAATGAGCTTGGTGGGGGGAAGTTAATTTTCTCTATGCTCTGTGAAGCATAGACTAAATTTTAATGATCTAATCATTACCCCCGACTATCCCCGGCTGCAATTGACCCATGTTACTTGTGTGAGGCAACATTTTGCTCGTTTAAGAGTCTCTGATACGCAGTAAGGTTTGCCAGGTAGGAGCCTTTTTATTTAGTAATTATACCACAATAAAACTATTATGCTAATGATATGGAAATCGATATCGTTGGGCCGCAGTGTCATTTAACAGCTGCACGGAACATAAATCACATTTTTAATTGTAAGCAGTTAACATTTCCGCATTATTGCTTTTTTTTTTTTTTCAAGTGTGTATGTGTGTGCGTGTGTGTGTGTATTTTACGTTTGAAGGCTTGATACCAACAGTGAGAGAAAAGGTCAGCTGCTGGTGTGTCGAGCTGAGAACATCACTGTTTCATCCTTTCTCACTCTCACTCTTTCTTATGTGGACAGATGTAAATATGTCTGGCATGACACCAGCAGTGTGAGTATGTGCACTGATATAGACTGTGATCGCACAATGCTTGTAAGAATTGCAACAAGGTAGTCTACAAATTATTTTAGCACAGCAAAGACATGTATTTCACGAAGCCATATACAGATATGCGACATTAAAAAAGAAAGAAAAAAAACCCTCATTAAGTCTGTCATTTAAAAATGTTTTTGTTCTGATGTTTTGTATTATTTCTGCATCATATGATGTACAAGAATAATAAATACTTGGATCACGTATGAACATTTATTTTGAAGTTTTGATTACATGTAAATGCCAAACTAAGTTTTTGATGTAAATCACACGCCAGTTTTCAGTCAAGTAAACTAGACTGCAAAGATGAGAGAAAAATAAGCCTATATGTCAATATTCTGCTATTTCAACATTTCAAAAGCTACCTGTATTAAACAAATAAAACTATAAAAAGTATTTTTTTTTTCTGTAGCTAGTGACATAAATTGTTTTTATAGACCATTTCTTTCAATACTCTAATCCCACAAGCCTCCACACAAAGAATCACACTACTCTTAACTACAGCTACAGCAGGCTCGTCTCGGCAGGTTTACCTCACCTGAACTTTAGCAGCTGCTGCTGCCGACCAGTCTCAGTTTAGGAATGAGACTGTTTAGCCTCTGAGAGTTTA
>NW_024630635.1:0-1303 GCF_008729295.1 Plectropomus leopardus
ATGCCTCCTCCCTTTTGTTATTAAATAATAATATATAATTATAATCCAACATTCATGGCTGAATCTGTTTTGAAAGCATTTTTAAAAATAATATACAATTAAAAATATTTTAGATAATAGTGAAAAAGAACCGGTAAGGAGTACTGACGGTCATTTCAGAATATGTATTACAATTAAAATTTGCCTCAAAGTCCTGGAAAAGTCCTGGAAAGGTATTGGTGAATATGTGTTTGAACCCTGTTTAATTATCCAAAAAGAAGAAGAAATCAAAGCATTTGTCAGTTTCACCTCAAACACGTTTCCATGTGGAGATCTGACGCCGTGACGGAGTCGACAGAATCAGCTGCGATTCACACTCGGTGAGAGTGTTTCTGCTCTCCTCAGTAATCACCTGTGAAAGATGAGTTCAAACCAAAGAAAAAGAAAATGATAAAACGTCTCTTTTTTAACGAGACGCTGAAGATTGGTGCTCGCAGCTTTTTCCCCCGACACCACCGATACGCCACAGATTTCACATTCTTCCCCGAGGCGTGAGAAAGAAAAAAAAAAATGCTATTTGGGTCGAGTACAACTGCTGGCAGACTGCCGGCTCGATTACTGAGTGCTCCCCAGACGCCGTGTGACTGACAGCTCTGCTGCTGGACTCCCCGAGCTGCTCACTCTGCAGCCGTGACAGAAAGACACACCGAGAGGAGCATCGCTGCAGACACGAGATCTCTGCAGCCGTGACAGAAAGACACACCGAGAGGAGCATCGCTGCAGACACGAGATCTCTGCAGCCGTGACAGAAAGACACACCGAGAGGAGCATCGCTGCAGACACGAGATCCCTGCAGCCGTGACAGAAAGACACACCGAGAGGAGCATCGCTGTGCACACGAGATCTCTGCAGCTGCACACAGCTGCACTCTGCCATCGCAGTACTCTTAAGGCATTGTATGGACTCGTGTGGACTCTTGTGGACTTGTGAGGACTCGTGTGGTTTGGTGAGGACTAGAGTGGACTGGAGAGGACTTGTGTGGACTCGTAAGAACATGTGTGGACTCGTGAACGAGTGAGGACTTGTACGGACTGGTGAGGACTCGTGTGGACTTGTGTGGACTCGTGGATTCATGTGGACTCGTGTGGACTCGTGGATTCATGTGGACTCGTGTGGACTCATGGATTCATGTGGACTTGTGTGGACGGGGCACAGTCTGCTGTTCCACATGCTGGCTGATAAATGAGTGTTTGAGCTGATGCGAAGTCTCGGGTCTCTGATGATGAAGCGGCTGACAGAATCCAATCAGAGAGCTCCGTCTGTC
>NW_024630636.1:0-2689 GCF_008729295.1 Plectropomus leopardus
CTGAGTCTTTGTGCTGCAGGTGAACTGCAGGTGTCGTGTTTTCGGCTGCAGCGGCCTGCTGCTGTCTACGTTACGTCTACAGCGTAAAGGCTGCAGATTACTCTCAGCGTCGTAGAAAAGACAGATGATTTGGTCATCAGAGAAAAGTCAAGAAATGTTCGGGCGAGCGAGGAAACAAACGGCGCAGCAGCCTCTTCATCCACATCTCATCGCGTCTCCAGCTGCAGCTGCCGACGCTCACTGACGAGGAGACGAGTTTAAACTCCGATCAGCCTCATCAGACGCTCTCAGACCAGCACAGCGAGGAGACGCCCAGACCGCCGTGACAGCCAGGACGCTGTCAGAAATATAAGACCCGAGACCATACTGATTCAAAAGTAATCCAAAGTACTATGTCCTAATGTCCTAAAATCCTAGAAATGTCCTGAAACCCTAGAAACATGCAACACAAGAAATGACCTAAAATCCTTAAAATGTCAAAAAAAAAACCCAAGCAACTACCTAAAATCCTGGGTTCATGCTAAAATCCTTAAAATGTGCCAGAATTCGGGAAATGTCCTAACATCCCAGAAATGTCCTATAACCCTTGAAATGTTGAAAAGACCTAGCAACGTCCTAAAATCCTGGAAATGTCCACAAATCCAAGGAACACCCCTTAACCCTTAACACCTTAAAGGCTGTGTCTTGGATTTTAGGACTTTTGTAGACTTTTTACGGATTTTAGGATGTTTCCAGGATTTTAGGAGGTTTCTAGGATTTTAGGACATTTAGAATTTCATGACGTTTCAAGGATTTTGGGACATTTCTCAGACAATAGAACGTTCCTATGATTATACATGATTATACATTTGTAGGATTTGTGGATTTTAACCCTAGAAACACCTTAAAATCCACAAATCCTACAAATGTCCAATAACCACAGGAACGCCCTAAAACCTGAGAAATGTCTTAAAATCCTAGAAACATTTATGGGGCTGCTGCAACTGGCCCCGGGCCCCGGGCCCCTGGCCTCCTCACATCTTGTAAAAGTGGCCCTCAAGCAAAGCAAGTATTAGTATCAGCATCATGTGCACTAATTGCCCAGCTGTGAGTGTGCATACAGCCTGTGTGTGTGTGTGTGTGTGTGTGTGTGTGTGTGTGTGTGTTGCGTGCAGCTGAGAGTTAACAACAGCGTCCCACAGAACCGCTGGTGGCCATCGCGCTGACGGTCAGAGAGAGGTCAAATTAAAAAGAATTTACATGTCCTCTTTGAAGCTGCTTCCAGCTCTGTGTGCAGCAGCCTGTTTCATCAGAGCCGTAATTGTAGTACGTGCACGGGCCTAAACGGGGTGCGGTCGCAGAGGAGGAAAATAAAAGCTGGATCTTTGACATGTGGAGATTTGCTTCACCTGGGGTTCAAAAGTTCCCCGCTGAGCACACACGTCCTCTGATTGTGGGAATAAACGCTCACAAACACAAAGACAGACTCTTTCAAAGAGACTCAGAGGAAAATATCAGAACGTATTCCTCGCATCACGGCTGCTGCGGTCGTATTACGCCTCAGTATTCGCTGTAGTAACCGCAGCGCGTTCGCCACAGACGCGGAAGAGGCCTGAGAGATCTCATTACACGATTATTAGGAGGTATATTTATCCTTTAATGGAAGCAATGAAAAACTCCGACGCTAACAAGACGAGATGAAAGTTCTGCCAGCAGCACGACGGTTTCGACATCTCCAGGTTTGTTTCGGTCGGCGCTGAATGAGACGCGGCTGTGGTTTGGTAAACAGCCGTCCTCATGAGGTGACACATGGGATTCATCACTATCTGGCGACGGAGTAAACATTAACAACTGCAGTGTGGTTTACGGAGGTAAACACACGACATCATCGCCCAAAAACTAACAACAGACAGACCACAGCAGTCTGATTTAACACCGAGGGGGTTTGACGGAGTGTGATTATTTGAGACGAGGCCTAAAAGTGTCCTAAAGTTCTGGAAACATCCTAAAATCAGAGTAATGCCCTAAATTCCAAGAAATATCCACATAATTGGGCCACATCTTTGTATCAGAGAAATATCCTAAAATCCAAAAGTCTTAGAAACCCCCGAAAAAGTCCTACAAACATCCTAAAAACCTAAAAACATCCCAAAGTATCTTAAAATGCTAGAAATAAATTAAAATCCTGGAATCTCTTAAAATCCTAAAAACATCATTAAATTCTAGAAATGTCCTAAAATCCTAAAACCTCATAAAATCCTAGAAACTTTCTAAAATCCAAGAATGTTCCAAAATCTTTAAGGAAAAGTCCTTAAATCCAAGAAGTGTCCTGAAATCCTATAAACGTCTTAAAATCCTAGGACTATTCCAAAATCCCAAAGATGTCCTAAAATCCTATTAATGTCCTAAAACCCATTTTACGTCCTAAAATCTTATTAATGTCCTAAAATCCTATTAATGTCCTAAAATCTTATTAATGTCCTAAAATCCTATTAATGTCCTAAAATTCTATTAATGTCCTAAAATCAATTTAATGTCCTAAAATCCATTTAATGTCCTAAAATCCATTTAATGTCCTAAAATCCTACTAATGTCCTAAAATCCATTTAATGTCCTAAAATCCTACTAATGTCCTAAAATCCTATTAATGTCCTAAAATCCATTTAATGTCCTAAAATCCATTTAATGTCCTAAAATCCTATTAATGTCC
>NW_024630637.1:0-3610 GCF_008729295.1 Plectropomus leopardus
AAATTAAAAATAAGTCGCAGAGTTGAAAACACAAAAAGCTATTCAGCCCTAACCCATCCTCCACTGATGCAGCCAACTTAAAGGGATAGTTTAGATATTTTAAAGTTGGTTGATCAGTGGGATTCATCACTGAGCTCACCTGCTCACAGCAGATTTGGGTGGCTCGGAGCGTTTGGTGCTTCCCGGAAAATTTTGAGAAAATTAAGAGAAAGTTGCTGCATGAGCACCAACGACTTGTTCCCACCACAAGAAAAGACTCTGGTACAGTACAAGTACCTCAAATTTGTTCTTAACTCTCTGTAACCTGAGTGAATTGGCTTGATTTTTTTTTCAATAACATGAGCAACAATAGAAGAAATAACCCAAAAATAAGCAAAAATTGAACAAGAAAAGTACCTGAGAATTAGTTTAATTAGTTAATAATTAACAGGAAAAACAAAATACAAAAAACAACAATGCAAATGAGACTTGGAAAAGTACTTCTCGTCGCCTGTTACCTATGTTTTTGAAAGGAATCAAACCGATTAGCTCAGGTTTTAAAGGGTTAATGGTTTGTTCATCACACTGTGGAGAAGCTGTTTTCCATCTGTCTCCAGTTACGAAGCTGATTTTACTCCAGCAGAAGTTTCTTTTGTTTGGGAGACGGAGCGCAGAGATCTGTGGCCGAGCTGGACGTCACCGGCCGTCACTCTCAACACTTCGCCGTCTCTGCAAAACAGTTTTGAAATGTTACTAAAATAAAAGTCAGATCAGACGGGCGAATAACTGCCGCAGCTCAGATGAAAAAAACAAAAATATGATCCGCAGAATGAGATCACATCTTTTTGTTTTGGGGATTTGTTCTGGGAAGTAACCGATGTTTGAACTGTGAGCAGAGACAAAAAGATGGAAAAAAACATTGGTAAGAAATGTTCCAGAAAGTGCAAGAAATTCATAGATTTAGAAAATTATTTCTAAAAAGCTAGGGAAAAATGTCTAGGGGAAAAAAGAAGAAAGCAAGGGGAAAAACTCATATTTAAAATTATGTTAAAGTCTTTTTTAAACGAATTGTTCATTCTTAATTTTTAAACCTTTTTTTAAATTTAAACTTTTTTCTTACAATTTTTTGGGTCATTTCTAAACAATCAAATAACTACAATGCAGTGACTGTTCAGGTGAGCAGAGGTGGGAAAAGCTGGACGTGAACACACAAATACTTCTTTTCAGTACTTCTTCTCGGTAACACGCCTACGTGGCCTCAGATTGAAATAATGACGGCTAATTTGGTGGCTGCAATAGAAATAAAGCTGCTGATGTTTTGAACGTCCATCGCCATGGTTACTGGGATGTCATCACCAGATAGGAAGTCATATAACATCACTGAGTGGAAACAGTCATTTCCACATGTGTTTCATCAAGATTTTGAAAATATTGTTCGCGTTTTGAGCAAATCTGTGATGGAAACTCGCCCTCTCAAACTCAAACACTTCATGGCACCTTCAAAGGTTCCTCAGCGCATCAGTTTTTGTCAGAGCGTCGGCTGCTGCCTCTCTAACAGCCGTCCCGCCTCTCTCATAGTAAATATCTCTCCACTTCAGTCAGGATCAAATGTAGCGTCACCGTTAACCTGCTGCTGACCGCAGATACGACGCACAGTCTCTACAAAGAGCCCTCGGTTCAGCTGCACGTCTTCAGCCTCGGCTTCACTCTGTTTATCCCACCGACTGTTTTCTTGCTTCTCCTGCTGAGTGAAAAACCACAAGTATGTCAGGAATCCCAGATATTCAGCATCTCCGGTCCTTAACTGTCAGCTGTGCACATGAAACTCACAGGGAGAGTTTGCACAACACACAAGAAATTACACTTATTCTAACAGCTTTTTTTAAGGCTGCTTTTTACTTCTGTAGCCCTCGTTTTGCAGATTAACTCCAGCATATTGTCTAATTTGCAAAATAAATCAATTAACTTCACTGCATCAGCTCTTAAGATTCCTGAAATGAAAAAACAAGGTGTTTTTGTGTCTGTATTTTGAGTTTTGTTCATTAGTTCTTGCTGTAGTTTGTTAATTCTGCTCGGTGGCTTAGTAGCAATATTAAATTTATTTTATTTCAGTGTGAACACTTTTATTAACCCTTTTTAAGCTGGGCAAATAGGCTCAATTTATTTCAAAAACAATGGAAGAAGGAAATAAGCAGTTAAAGAAATTACCCAAAAATTTGCCATAAATTAGGAAAAAGTAGAAGAAAATTATCTGAAAATGAGCAAAAAAAAAAAAAAAAAACGGAGTAAATTCACACAGCAGACGTGGGTTTTTATCACCTCCGGCTCTGATCAACATCTGGCAACACCAGCACGAGCGCGGTAATTTCAGTTTCTAAACCGGCGAGGTACAATGACGTGCCGTCACTAATTACCCTCCATCTCCTCCTAAGCAGCTTAAACATTGTTCCAAATCAGTCTGCTCTGAGTCTGAAAGGGGACTTAATGAATAAGCGACAAATAAAGAGAAGAAACCACTGAAAAGTTGTCAAAGACCTCTGTTCCTGCTGCTGTCTGCTGTTTACCTGTTCTCCTGCATGTCCATGATGTCACAGGGACACACCAACAAGACAACGCTGGCACACACATACCAGCTGACAGATAAAAGGCCGACTCGCTTTTCAACGGTAAATTCAGTGGCAGTGGGGATACAGATATTTAGCAGGTGTACCTGTGTTTAAAAAAACCTGCGTGCACCCGCTAATCGCGGTGTGAATGAGTTATTAGTAACCTCAGACACAACCTGCCTCCGTGGTCATGACGTGCGAGGTTGTGCGTTTTCTAGGTGGTTAAAAACATTACGTATACGGGCTCTTAAAGGAGTATTTAAGGCTTCAGACATTTTCAGACTGAAACCAAAATGCTTCGTCCAACTTTGAGAAATTCAATTTGGTCCGATTTTAGTTGGATTAACGCAATAATTTAACTTTTTTGTAACATTATGTAAAGTATGAAGCAAACAAGACAGGGGTGTCCACATACTTTTGGCCACACAGTGTATCCTGAGATGAGCCAAACATTACTCATTACACAGTTTGTGTGTTTTTCTGCAGCCTCGGAGTTGCCACACAACACACCGCCGGCTCCTTCGCCACAACGCCACGGCATCACGTCATGTTTACGCTGTCGCCACGGATACGAAAACCTCGTCTCTCCAGGAACTTAACCACCAAGTAAAGGTAATTAACTGGTGGATCCGCTCACAGGTGCCAAGCTGCCGTCTCCTCTGCGCAGAGTCGGAGGTGGAAAGAAACCGTCTGCGGTTTCAGATTGTTGGCGTCCGTCCATCAGCACGTTTTTTTCACTTTTCTCTCCTCGAAGTCACTGAAACTCACCGCTGCTGTCAGGAGGACGGGAGGGCGGCGTGACAGAGGCTCTTTAGAAGGTGATAACTTGTTAATGAAGTTTAGCTGCCGTCATGGGAATCGAGTATTTAAGCAGTGGAGGACGAACTCTTTACAAAACACTTTGAAACTGAAGCAAATTAGCTTGTTTTTATTTAAAAAACAATGAGCAACGTCAAGAAATGACCCAAAAATCTGCAAAAACAAACAAAAAAAAGGCAAGAAATTTACCTCCGATTTTTTTTTTT
>NW_024630638.1:0-2857 GCF_008729295.1 Plectropomus leopardus
GCACTTGTTACAATAGCTGTTGCATACAAGGACATGAGGAGATTTGGGACCTACAATGAATGCACATTTGGACACAATGAAAAGTCTTGGGCGTTATATTGTCTTGCTCAATATGAATTCAAACATAACAATATCAGTACTCCAGTCCCAGTTAAATGTAAGATTGGTGGCAAAGTAGGAGTCTTCCTGGATCATAAAGCAGGTATTCTGTCCTTTTACAGCGTGGATGAAACCATGACTCTCCTCCACAGAGTCCAGACCACATTCACTCAGCCGCTCTATGCTGGACTTGCTCTTCATTATTCTAATGGAGACAATGCTGAGTTGTGTGAGCTGAAGTGATTTTTTTTACAGGTGTCATTAGCCTAGATTCAGCTTTTTAGCTTTTTGTTGTGATGTGTCTTAATCTTTGTTGCTAAGAGCCAATTAATTTGGTGTTTATGCATTGAGCGTCCCAGATATCAACTGTCACTCAGGCCATGTTGGCGTCATTGTGTCCTCTGTTTAAGTTTGTGTGGGTGGCAGTCACAGCCATGATGGCAATTACTGCCTATGTTAACGATGCAGCTCTTCAGCTCACTAAAGCGACATCAATATTGATTAAATCACTACAGCAGTCGATCTGCAATCCAGATCATCTAAACTCGCTTTTGCATGAACTGTGGTGTGATTTCTTAGTTGTATTTTTCATGCATGTCCTAACGCCTCGATATCACTTCACATTGTGCTGCTATAAAATTAGCTGTGCCGTCTATAACAATATCCCCTTTCCTTTAAGAGTGTAAATGCAGTGTAAATGTAGTCATTTCTGTCTTAATCCATAAGGAAGAGGAGGGGTGTTCAGTTGATTTATTGTGTGGGTGAAGTGAACATATACACGGAAATAGTGAACAAATGTCTTGTAACAGGATTTAACAATAGTATGTCTGATAATATAAATAAAATTCTGAGATTAAACAAGGCCTACCAGTTAGTATTTGAAAACTGACCCTTGATTAATTCATCTTTTTGTTGTTGTTTAAAGTCTCAGAAATTAGTGAAATTTCCATCATAATATCCTACATTTTCAAATTGTTTGGTAGAAATTTGTAGCTTGGCCTCATCACCTGTGCTGCTCTAAGCACAAATGCATCACTGATGCAATCTAAAATCTTTTTATTAGGTAGGTGACAGTTGTCCAGTTTTTACTTGAAATTATTTTCCAGTCTTTTAAAGGTCCAGTGTGTATGCTTGTGTGTGCTTAGCATGTAGGAGATTCATAGTGGTCGAAACGAAACAGTAAAAATGCAAATGTCTGTCCAGAGCCAGTGTTTGGTTTGGTTGTCTGACCTGAAATACCATCGCACACTCAGTGGAAGAGGACCCTCTTTGTATGCAGATTAAACGGCTCATTCTAGGAAAACGGAAACACTATTCTATATTTTAAGTCATTACAAACTAATGAAAACATAGTTAGAAATTCTACACACTGGACCTTTAACTTCTTAAAATGGTCTTATTCCATCATTTCTTCCACCCTGTCTGACAGTTTCACATTGTACTGTATCCAAAGTTGTGGCGGTTTGAACAATATTCAGCTGCTAAGTATGAGTTCACTGAACAGGTTACGGGTTTGAAGAGAGTAATTGGAGCGGTGAAACTGTATTTTATTTTAGTAACAACCTTTGCCCACTTGTGCACTGTTCACGGCTTATTGTATACCTCTACATACCTTCAATATTAAACCATCATTTATCCTAAAGAAGGGCTGATCTAGGAAGAAATGACAAGATACGATAGAATTTTATCTATCCTGAGGGAAATTGTGTGCAGCAGTTGCAAAATAAAGAGGGAAGGGGAGACACAATAACAATAAGGTGCAAATCCAGTCGATTTACAATATTTACAATGCCAAAATCTGGTTAACAATATAAACAGATTGATTGTAGAGATCAGTCTAGGTGGGTTGCATGTAGATATGAATGTACAGTATCAGTACATGGACAATACAGGAAAAAATACAGAGTAAATCTGCATGTGCATCAAGTCTTAAATAAATGTGAAATATTATTTGATTTTTAATGTACTTTTTTTGTAGTGCTGCAGTTGTTGTGATGTACCACCAGAGGGAGGCAGACACCTGTTTAAAAGCCCATTGGGTATCTGTGAGCATTTCATGCACTTTCATCATGCTGCTTTGCTTTGAACGACAGGACAGGAAAAACCCGTCTGTTACTCTCCAGAGTTTAGCTTTCAGAGCCTGCACGCGCTGAAGACGGAATCGTGTCAAAAAAGTACAACACTTACTTTGTGAGCAGTTTTCTCTCTTGCCCCCCCACAATCTTTCTTTTTGGTGCCCTTCCTCCACCCCCTCCCTTTGCAAAAGAAAGAAAAAAAAAACTACAATAAAAAAAGAAGACAACAAAACTGCTCCTCTGGTTTAATTCGCCGAAACGGCACTCGGCGGGAGAGCTGGAGAAATATTCAGATTTCACAGGGAAGCGAGGAGTTTGGAGGCATTTGTCAGGCGCTCTGAAGTGAAATGAATTATGCAAATGAGATGTTTGGCCCCGGCTGTCTGCAGAAGCCATTAGGGAGGACAAAACTCTAAAGACACTGAAGCATCTGCATTTCAGGCCCTGCCAGTCCACCGAAAAGATAACACAGTTTGCTCTCTCCTTATCTTTTTTCTATTATAAACACACACATAAGCAAATATCCTCATCAACCCTTTCTTTTTTTCTTTTTTCTTTCTTTCTTTCTTTCTTTCTTTCTTTCTTTCCATACTGTCAGGCTGTTCTAATGCACTGTTTATATGTATACCTACTAAAAGTAAAAGAAATTTGTGCATATAACCTATGTAATTGCAAAGGCTGTG
>NW_024630639.1:0-3053 GCF_008729295.1 Plectropomus leopardus
ACTTTTCTTTGCTCATTTTTACATAATTTCCTTGTAGCTTTTCTTTCTAATTTCTTGCTGATTTTGGGGAGTGTTTTGGTGAGTTGCTCTTTGTCGTCTTTCCATATTTCTCAAAGAAAGAAAACCAATTTTCCCAGGTTTCAAAGAGTTAAATCAGGATTTTCAGTATGGTATTTTTACTGTTAACAGTATTTTTACAGTGTGGCAGTGTTAGTACTTTTATTCCAAATGTTTTGCGGTTTCTTCCGCTTTTTCAAATATTATTTTGCTGCTATTGTGTTGTCACATGATTGACGTTTTTTCCGCCTTGTTTGCTGATTTTCCTCCAACTCGCATGTGTGACTCTTTGCATGCGGCGCAACACCTGCCCTTATATAGTGTTTAGGGGGGCGTGGCCTGTGCTGGCAGGTAGCTGATGATCATTCAGCTCACCTGTGTGAGAGCAGGTCAGGATGGTGAGTTATTTTTCCTGTAAACAGAGACTGAGGAGGCTGTTTCTGCAGCGTTCACACGGCAGTTTTCTGGACTTCGTGTCTGGAGCTGAAATCAAACGAATGAAATCCGTCTCGAACCAAAGCGACAATCTTCTCCTCCCCAGAGCTTCATCCACAGCAGGTAAACACCAAACCTTCGCTTTGTCTTTTTTCTCTGTGAAATAACTGACTTACATCATCACTCATCAGAATCCCACGATGTCCTCTGAGACACTAGTGTCCCACAGAAAGACAGAAAGCTTTGTGCTGCAGTCGGTGTGTGTTTGGTGTGTTTATGTCCGATAGTAACTGTAGCGCAACATTTCTGAGCTTTGAGCGTTCACACGATCAGACGCTGGTGGTTGAATGATTGCAGAGAAAATCACTGAAGCAGAAATACTCAACTGTCTTTGCTCGGGGGCCACATTTACAGAATGACAGGAGTCCAGGGGCCAGTCTCAGCAGCCCCGTACATGTTTTTAGCATTTTTTGTATTTTAGGACATTTTTCCGATGTCAAGACATTTCTGTGATTTTACCACATTTGTAGGAATTCAAGACATTTCTAGCATTGTACGATATGAGGATGTTTCTGTACGCTTCTAGGATTTTAAGATGATTTTAGGATTTTTGCACATTTCTCTGATTTTAGGACGTTTGTAGGAATTCGGGATGTTTCTAGCATTTAAGGGCATTTTTAGGATTTTAGCATGTTTCCAGGATTTTAGGATATTTCTAGGAATTTAGGATGTTTCTGGCATTTCATGAAGTTTCTTGCATTATAGGACATTTCTAGGATTTCAGCATGTGTTAAAGGATTTTAGGATGTTTCTGAGAGTTTAGCATGTTTCTCTGATTTTAGGATATTTCTAGTATTTTAGGACATCAGTGTCTCAGCTGTGTCCTCTGTCGGGGGTGTGGGGGATCCTCCTCTGGCTCTTTTTTTGATCATCAAGCTCTATTTTGATGCTGTTTTATGTCTCTGACACCTGATGGAGACTAAAAGGACAAAAACAATTTACAGTGTGAATCACTTTATTTTTATTGTGAATTAGAAAATGTTTCGGGGGCCACCAGGCACCTTATCGTGGGCCACAAAGTTCCACAGAGTAGCTTTATATTGGTTCAGTTAATCCAGTGTCGACCCATCTCGACTTGGCCATGTTAATCTGGAGGTCAAAGTTCCTCGAGCAAAAAGATGGAAGCAGAAAGTGAGTCGTCTTACCTAAAACAGGACATGGTGTCTTTTCCCCAGTCAAGGACTCAATATTAAAAACACATTTAAAATTCTTCAGGTGAACTGTGATGTGGAGACCCTCTGAGTCGGTCCAGAAGACAAAATATCACTCCTTACTTAGGCCTCAAAAACTTGTTTTTTTTTTAATCAGATATTTACAGATTTCTTTGACTCATGAGCCGTCTCATCAGTTTCCATTAAACAACTGAAAATGTAAACAGTTATAACCGAACAGTGCTGAGAGATGAGCACATGTAGGGTAAACAGCGGATAAGTGATCAGTTTACTCTGACAGGAGTGATGATCAGAGGTGCAGAGTTTGTACCTCCATAATTAAAACTGGGACTGAAGAATGGGAAGAGTTTCTCAGTGAAGGAGCAGCCAGTAAAGGAGTAGATGAGAGCTGCAGCATCTACGTCATAAAAGGAGACCAGACCCTCCTCATAATCCACAAACACCCCCACCTTCTGGGGCTGACACTTCAGAGAGAGACGGACTGGATGGCGGGTACGAGCCTCATATTTATTTCCATGTTTCAACCCTACAGTCCAGAAACCATTCTGAGGACTCAACGTGACGTTTTCCTTCCTGTTTATCGACTCTCTGGCCACTCCTAAAGACCATTTAGTCTTTTCTTTTACTTGAACCTCAAAGTAGAATTTTCCTGAAGAGAAACTCTGCTTTGCTAAAACACAAGTACAATCAGAAACATTTGTTGGGGTTTTTGGGAGTTTCTTGTCCACATCTCCACAATTCACTTGTTTTCCATTATCAGACAGGACGAGAGCAGGATTTGCTGTATCAGGATCAAGAGTCACATCCACTGCATACTGCTGGACCCTCTTCAGCTCAGACTCAAGCAGTTTCTTCATCTCTTTACCAAAAGTCTCCTCCAGCTGAGACACAGCTCTCACCACAGTCCCCTCATATGATGGTGGATGGATGCTGACCTGTGTCCAGTCCTTGGTGGGTGGAGCAGCTTTCAGGGACTGGACACTCTGGAGAAGATGGAGGTGGTCTTCAGAGCGTGAGAGCTGCTCCACCTCAGAGCTTCTCTTCTTCAGCTCAGAGATTTCCTGTTCCAGCTCTTTGATGAAAACCTCGGCCTGTTTTTCTGTTGATTTCTGCTTCTCTTTGATCGTGTTGATGAGCTCGTTCAGTTTTCTCTCAACAGACTCCATCAGAGCCGTGAAGACCTGAACACCTTCTGCGATCTCTCTGTCTGCGTCTTTCTCACTGAGGTCGACTGAGCGTTTGATCTCCTGAATCTTCAGTCGTCTTCTCCTCATCATCTGCTGGATTTCAGCTTGTGTTTTCCTCAGTTCAGCCTTCTTTCCTTCATAT
>NW_024630640.1:0-1785 GCF_008729295.1 Plectropomus leopardus
AAGTTAAGCCATCATCGAGAGCATCTGCATTTTTCCACGAATCACACAAACAAAATACTGGAAATCTGAAGAAACCAGAGCAGAAAAACTGAGCTAAATAATATTAACCTCCTCGTCAAACGCACATTATCTTTGTGCTTTTCAGCAAAAACACCAGCTTAACTTTTCCTGTAATTTTTCTGTCCTTGAACCAATAATCATGAGAAACACTTAAAGAGACACACGGGCGAGATTTCAGGTTTTCGGGAAGTGTCGACTGTGTGCTTCCCTTTGTCTGATTCATTAAGGATGTGATATTTTTGGTTAACTGGTTTCAGATCCAGTTCAAGGTCTTTCAAGGTCACAGACTATGATAAATGTCATCAAGTCCGTCCCCCGTCCTCCATCACCACCTGATACTCCGAAGACGAGGACGAGGGCCGACTGCAGCCAATCAATCGATATTTCGAGAAGGTGATTGGCTGCAATCTGCCGTCCCTCCAGGACCCCGAGGCAGGCTGAACAGATGGTAGCTGACCCCTCTGACCCTGGATATTTTTTTTTTAAAACTTTGCAGGACCAAAAACTCACATTACAAAATCAGTTTTTATTTTTTGATAAACTACTTAAAAGAAATACTGTGCATATTTTTAAAAAATATTATTTTAGCTTTTTTTTCATTTTTTTATTTTCTCATACTTTGTTCATTGTTTTGCTCCAAAACACAGAGACAAATTCCTCATCTGTGAACATGGCAGTAAACCTCATTCTGAGCTTTTACATGCTTTGCATTTTTCATGAGAAACATCATGGAAGCTGGTTTCAGGATTATATCTCACATGCAAAGTATGTTGTTTTTGTAGCTTCTGCAAATCAGCCAGAAAACAAAACCAAAACAGAGTTTTGGTTCTCTTTCTGCACATATAGAGCTTTTATTTTGTGCTGAGTTACAGGCTGAGGACTCAGTTGCAGGGCTGAATTGTGAATTAAATTTTCCTTTCTCCTTCTCGGCTTGAGGATTCGCCGTGTCCTCCAGTGGTGTCATTGTCTTTACAAATAGCCCCAGATCTATAGGTGTAAGAGTACACCTGTTGAGTACATCCGTGCTGTTCTTTATTTACCAGAGAAGAAAAAAACATCACGTTTCAAAAACATTCTTAATGTCTTTAAAAATTACCAAAAAACGAAATGAAAAGAAAAATCTGCATATATTTTAGACCAAAAAAATCTAAAGAAAAAAGGCAAAAGCTTAAAAAAAATCCTAAAAACTTTTCAAAAAATGTTTAAAAAAATAACCCATTAAGAGAAAATAATATTTATATATAGTATTTTTATTGCACTTTTTTACACGGTTTTGTTCCAAAAATGGTAAGAGTTAGTTTAAAAAAAAAACAACAAAAAACTGAGATAACACAAATAACATATTACTGCATGAAAATCAATTTTTGCGACTAATCATTGCCAAATCCAGCACTGTGATAGTCAACAACGACAAAAAAATAAGTAAAATGAAAAATGAAATCCATCACTCTGTGCACACATATTTTTTCTCATATTGATCCACACAGTTAATCCTCATTCCTAATTTACAGCTTTTAAACAGTCTGTAGAGGGAATATAATGATGGAGGAGCGCCTCACTTACCTCCTCCGACAGCACTCCGCAGGACGGACAGTAAAATTACCATTAACCCCTTAATGCGGCTCATCTTGAGGTCCGTGCTGGATCACATCTGTCCAAAAACGATTCGTCCTGTTCGGTTTCACGTGATACCAAAAATGTCACGCTGGGAACCAGTCCAGACCT
>NW_024630641.1:0-3843 GCF_008729295.1 Plectropomus leopardus
TACACTCACTCTCCAAAAACAAACACAAAAAACAAACTTTCCTCTCAGCTCTCAGTTTTCCGCCGCTGCTCACAATTCAGCACAGTGTCGCTAAACATTACGTCTATATAACTGGACGACTCTGCAGCGCACGTTGATGTGCAATTCCACCAATTGTATTGCAGCTGCAGTATTTCCAGTCGAAGGCGATGCAATATTGTATCGATGCACAGATGTGAAGTATTGATGTTTTCATTAGATATATTATTAATACCGCAAATTCAAATGAAACTTTAGGTAGTCTACTAGAATAATGAGATCAGTTGCTTTTTTTAGTCCACTAGATACATTTTGCTGCAGTAAGAAGAAATTAAAAATCTAAATAAAGCAATAATTAGTAATAAATAATAATAATAAACATTATTTATATAGCACTTTTCATGCAAGGAATTCAGCTGGACAGGAACTTTGCAGGTTTTGTGGAGTCAGGCCTGGTTTTTGGGGTCTGGTATTCGGACCATATACCTGTATGACAGAGTGTACGTGGTCTGGGGGAGACTGACTGACAGCACTTGTTGATGTTGGTGCGGATCCGTCGTGTCGGTTGACGTCACGTTGTTCTCTGCGTGGGTAACGTCAGACTCTGACCTGAGCTGCTCCTTGTTCTTTGACGACATGTCAGCTCACGCCATGCCAGGAAAATGCCAATTTCAAAATATCTGGCTTTGCTTGGACAAGTTTAGGGCCTGGCATGAGGAGGACCAGGACCCGCAGACTGTTCAGTGTAACTTTTGACATTTCGAACATGGCAGAGGCAGCGCGAGCTAAAGCCGTGCTAAAGGAGCCATCCCGACGCTCTCTTGTTTACTGATTTATTTATTTTGTGCATAAAGTCGTCATGTCTGTGCATTTGTCTGTGGTGTGTAAGTGTGCGTGTGCGTGAGTTGGTTTGTTTTTTTAACTTGTTTTCTTTTTGCCATTCACTATTTATTCAAATCTTTATTTAGTCTTATTTTAATTGGGCTGCATTGGATAGTGCAACTACATTTGGTGGTTTATACCTGTACAGTGACAATAAATCTGTTCTGATTTTGAACGTCCTAACACCCATTTCGAACCCCTGACATACCTAAAGCTGGCTATACCTCACTGACGTTATTCCGACATGTCATGTGAAAACACAAGCCAGCTTTTTTAGGTCATGATTTCCCCGACAGCGAGATATTTCCCAGATTTGCATGAAGCAAACGCGAGTGCTCATGCACAGTATTTGTAATTTTGGACTGGCTCCTTGTTTTAAGAATCTGCGTGGTCAATTTTGACCTGGATTTTATTCTCATTTTTAATGTAGCCTTACACAGAGGCCTTTCAGAGAATGCATGCGGAGATTTGTCCCGAGACATGGAAAAGTCATGGAAAGTTATGGAAATGTATTGCTGCAGGTTTCTCACAGTCATGAAATCCCTGGAAAAGTTATGATATTTGAAAAAGAACAATTTTTTTTCCAGGCCTTGAACTGTTTTGGAATGAACAGAGAGTTTTGGAAAAGATGTGAATATTGTTTTGGGGATTGTTAAAAATGTGTTCATAAAAATCCCAAAATGTGGACATGTCCGACGCTCCCCAGTGCGGACATGTTTTTATTTTTATATAATTTTTATAATTTATATATTTTTATATAATTCTGAAAAGTTTAATAAATAATAATAAATCATATGTTTACCTGCACTCATAGAAACATCTCACTTAGGAGTCAAAGGGAACCTTTAAGCTCGACAGAAATAGTGATTTGATGTATATCGTGATATACATCGATATCGACTGATATGAAAAATAATATCATGATAAGATTTTAATCCATATCGCCCAGCACGATTTTAATTCATAAAATACAATATAAAATGACTGAAGTGGGATGAATACTTGATATTTTTAGATAAAAACAAATGTTGACAAAGTTTTCTCTTAATTAGAAGTTGAAAAAAAGGTAATGAGTCACAATAGATCACAGTATTTGTTATCACAATACTCAGCGTATCGCAATACATTTAACATCACAATAATATTATATCCTGATAATATCGTGAGTCACGTCCCAAAAACGTGTATGATTCCTGAGAGGAGACCTGCACACAGTTAGGCTCCAAATAAAACACTTTTTTCCTCTTTTTAAGGCAACGATTCGATCTTAAAGACCTTCCTGAGGCGCGAGTGATGAAAATAACATTTCTGGATTGAGTAGAAATCCAGATGACGGTAGAGCGAGAGCACGTCAGAGTGCGATTTGAGGACAAGGCTTTGCATGGGACGAGGCGGCGGAGGCCGGGCTGCGGCGGCTTTGCTGCTCGGTGTTATAGGATGTGTAGTGTCAGCGGGGTTAATGTAAGTTTCCATGGAAAAGCCTGCTTCTTCAGCTTCTTAGGGCAAATGTTTAATTTCTCCCTGGCGCGGGTCCTGAGCCGGAGGGGGGAAAGTTTTAAGATGTAAAGCCGCTGGGATTAGGCCTGTATGAGGGGGGGACACGGGAGACGAAGCTGGGATGGGCCCCCCCCCCCCCCCCCCTTCCACGGGGTCGCAGAGACCGCGGCTGACCGCCACTCTTCAGACGGTCAACAAGGGGCTTTGCTGCAGCCTTGAGATGTTGCGTGTCTTATTGCACACGCAATGGAGGGATGAGGAAGGGATGAGGAGAAGATGAGGGAAGATGAGTTGGAGATTAAAGTGAGGGATGGACGCAGAGGCTGATGGTGTTTTGGCAAAATACGAAACTCAAGTTAATGTCTTCTGTGAAAGTTTTGCACCACCTTAATGTTTACAGACTAAATTTGCAAACAGGGTTCGGACGATCATGAAAAACTTTGAAAAATCATGGAATTTTTTAAATGACAGTGTCCAGGCCTGGAAAAGTTTTGGAAAATTAAGTTTCCCCTGAAAGTTTTGGAAAAGTATTAGAAATCTGTTTCACAAACCTGCATTTCTTTCAATCGTGTTTTCTTTAAAAATTACCCCAAAACTTTAAAAAAAAAAAAGAAGTAAAAATGTTTTCTTCAAAAATTGCTAAAAAAAACCCAAAATCACCAAAAATGTTCAAATACAAGGAAGAAAAAAAAACAGTCCAAATGCTTTCTTTGATAATCACCAAAAATTTAAAATAAAATTTAAAAAAAGTGAAAAATGTTTTCTTTAAAAATCACCAGATCTTAGGGACAAACAGTCCCTAAGTCGTATTTAAATATTCTCTTCTAATCCTTTTATTGTTTAAATAATATTTGATATTTAAAGCTGTTATATGGCAATGAAAATGAACCAATGAGGAGTATTGATGGTCATTTCAGAGGTTTGGCCTTAAAAATTTGAACTTCTTGTGTTTCTACTTCAGTGAAAGTCGAGTAAATTCACACAAAGAACACATCTGTAAAGTTTACAGCAGCTGCAGTTTGCACCACGTCTCCGTTCAGCGTTTTATTTTTGCATTTTGCTCGTCTTTATGAAGTTTTCTGTCCATATTTGTTCCCTGGCTCGGCGCGGACCTCCCTCCTGCTATTTTTCAGTGCGTTTTACTGGTCTTCCTGTGTTTTAACAGGCTTTTATAACCGGGCTGCAGCTGCAGAGGAGAGCAGGGGAGTTTGGTCGGGAGAGGGGTAGTTAGAGAGGGAGGGAAAGAGGGAGGGAGCGGGAACTGAATCATGAAATGAGGACCATATTTCCATACGGCTCTGAGATGAGGACTTTCCATTTTTCTGACCAGGGTGCTCTCTCTGTCTCGCTGTCTCTCTGTCCCTCCCTCCTCGTGTGTTTTCTCCCTCGCGGTCTCTGTCGGTGAAGTGCTCTGTGCAGCTGTAACCGGGCTGCAGCTGCAGAGGA
>NW_024630642.1:0-7183 GCF_008729295.1 Plectropomus leopardus
CTGATGCAGCCCTCAAACAAAACCAGTCATACACGTTATTGTCCTTCAGTTTTCACTGTACTTTCATCTTAGAGTTTATGTAAGATGCAGTATTTATACTGTCGGGGTTCGTAGTTATGAAAAACCTTCTTAAAAAACATTAAATTTTCAAATAGCAATGTCCAAGCTTGGAGATGTTTTGGAAAGCTAAATATACCCTGAAAGTTTTGTAAAAGTCAGAAAATGTTGTTTCACAAACCTGTATAACAACACATGATGTGTTTAAGGACCGTTGGAAATTTGAAAATCCAAAAATCACTTCTGTTGATGATAAATGGTGTCTTTTTGGTGAGTTGTAAAGAAAACATTTTTTTGAATTACCAAAAAATTGTTATTTAAAAATCACATTTTTTTTTTTTAAAGAAAAAGGCTTTTAAAAAAAAGAAGAAAACATGCCTTCCAAATCTTAATTTAAAAAAGGTCATTTTTTCGTTACAACTTGTTGACATTTTAAGAGAAAAAAGAATAACTGCCAAAATGTATTTTTTTTTAAGAAAACATACCTTTAACCATAACTTTTTAAAGAAAAAAAGACTAAAGTTTTTCCTTTTAAAAAGATCAGAAAAATTTTAAAGAAAATTTTAAAAACATGATAAAGAGTATTGCGGGTCATTTTTGATAATTAATGTTCTTTAAAATTTGCCTTGCCTATATATATTTTTTTTTATAATTTTCTTCACAGGAGTTTGGCTGTTAGGCTGATCTTGTGCACACTAGATCTTATGTGTACAAGATAACTTGTTCCCAAAAGATAAAAAACTTCTAACTTTCTACATGATAATAAATTGTGCACACAAAGTAAATAAAATATCACCTTTCAGGACTTTAGAGACTCTAAAACTGAGCAGCTCTGTGTAATAAGTGATGGGTGATAAATTCGTGTACTAACTGACCATAAATCAGCCTCTGTTAAAAACGTTGAGCTGCTTGTGCGGAGCGGTGAGATGCATACGAGCTCAGCTGCTCTGACTTGAAGCGCTCAGTTTGCAGCGAGGACGAGGTGTTTTTGGGAACAGCGGCTGGACGGTCTGCTCAGGTTATGCAGTTATGAGATCTCAGCAGTTAAAAAACCTCCGGTCAAAGTCCTGCTGTGTTAACGTCCAGCACTGAGTGAGCGGCTGATGATTGTTTCACTGCCGGCAAACAGCTTCTCAGACGAGCAAGTAAGTTTCTGTAAAATGTAAACGTGACGTCGATCGATGTGCATTCAGGTGTGATGTGTGTTGGTTTTGTGTTGCAGCGTATCATGATGTCGCGGCACACACACTCGAAAAGAATCGAGGGGCTGGACAAGAATGTGTGGTAGGTGAAACAAAACATTCAGGTCTTTGTTTTGCTCAGCAGGAGAGGAGCGCTCCTCACAGGCCTCTGATCGGGTTTTAACATCTTTATTATGACATGAAAAACAGCCGGATTTCTGTTTGACCAGAGCAAAGTAAGTCTGGTTAACGAGGCGTGAAGCACAGCGACTGTATATGCTTTATGCTCTTTCATTTTAAATTTTATTCATGTCTTTACAAAATGTTTAATATATTTTACACTAGTGATACTCACTTTACAAACTGCGGGCCAAATCTGGACCCCAGAGGGTGCCAGGTGGCCCCCCAACCATTTTCAAATTATTAAAAAAAAATAAAGTGTTTTACACTGTGAATTGTTTTTGTACTTTTAGTACATATAAGGCGTCAGAGTGCATAAAGAAAGGAAAAAGAGCTTGTTGATCAAAAAAAGTGCCAGTGGAGGATCCCCCACACCCCCGACAGAGGTCCTCACTAAGACCCTAATGTCCTAAAATCCAAAAAATGTCCTAAAATCAGAGACATGTCTGTCAATCCTGCAAACGTCCAAAAATCTTAAAATTGTCCTTAAATCCTAGAAGTGTGCCAAAATCCAGGAAACATCCTAAAAGCTTAGAAATTCTCAAAAATCTGACAACCTTCCTAAAATCCAAGAAATGCAGTACCATCCGAGAAAAGTCCTTAATTCCCATAAATGTCCTAAAATCCTGAACATTTCCAAAAACTGGAGAAACTTTTTTAAAATCCCAGAAATGTCCTGAAATCATCGAAACTGTTGCGACTGGCCTCCTGTCATTTTGCCTTCGAGCGAAGCAAGTTGAGTATTCCTTCTTAACATTTTCCATTTTCGTTTTTTTGTAGTGCGAGACTTCAGTTTAACAGATATCCTGTGGCTGTTTGAATAAAAATGTGTCCTTTAGTGACAGAGACATTCTGGTCTGTCCAGTGATGTCTTGTTTCATTGCTGACTCAGGGTGGCGTTTACGTCGGTGGCGGCGGACCCCTCCATCGTAAACCTGGGCCAAGGTTTTCCAGACATCCCTCCACCTGCTTACGTTAAAGAAGCTCTCGCAGAAGCTGCATCGGTGGACAGGATGAACCAGTACACCCGAGGCTTCGTAAGAAACTAACACCTTAACGTTTCGCGTGAATCCGTTTGTAAAGAAAAAGTGCTGCTGAGGGACTGGAGATAGAGATGAAAACTTTTTATTTAACCTCTGCAGACCCTTCACTCTGTAATTTTGGGCATTAATAAGCAGCGCAGTGACACGTGACCTTACGTGGAACTGAAATGCATCATTAACCGACTGAAGTTCAACTCATCAAATTTTATAACGTAGAGCTGAACATTCGAATGCTGCGCAGCTTTTATTTTTGCATGTTTTTCAGTCCTCTCTAAAGGTGGTATTTCTGCAGAGTGTCAGATAACGATGAGTTCACACTCATATTATGAGCGTTGGATCCAATGGTGGCTGCGTGGACTTGTTTACGACTCGTGTGATCCAAACGTGTCCGATAACTCCCGAGCAAAAGGTCAAAATTTATCAAAAAAATGATTTCCAGAATCATTTCATATATTTTTATCTCATGAAATTTCTGCATCGGTTCATATTCTCACCACAGTCACAAAAGTTATTAACGGGGCGGGCTGATAGCAACCAAACCATCTAACGCCATAAATGACGCTTATAACATTACATAAAGAGAGGATTTTAAAACATTTGGAGTGATGATAACATCAGAAAATATAACGAAAGACAATCGAGCTCCATCTGAAAACCACAGTAGAAGCTTCACATGTTAAAAAAAACCAACATTTGGTTCAACCCCATCAGAATAAATGATAAACTGTAATTTTGTGAAGAAATGTACCGTATGTGTTACCAGCTGGTGAAAATTATTGACCCAAATTTCACAATCTGATTAAAAAACAAGTTGATTATTTAGTTGTTGGCTGATTATTCCCTCTAACTTTGCTGTGCAGACAGAATAAACTGTTGTTGGTTATTGTCATTTTCTCAGCTACCAACTAAAGTCAAAGTTAGCTAAAACAATTTATAATTCACATTGACTGAGATATTTGCTCTTTACTGTCGTTTTTATGACTTATGTCTTGCGTTGGTTTGTCAGGGTCATCCGACTTTGGTGAAGGCTCTCTCTCAGGTTTACGGGAAGGTCTGCGGGCGCCAGATTGATCCCTTTAAAGAAATCCTGGTCACGGTGGGAGGTTACGGTTCCTTATTCAGCACCATGCAGGGACTGGTGGAGGACGGGGACGAGGTGAAGACATTTCTCTTTCTCACACAGAGTTGTTTTTATGCAAACACACATATACTTTAAGAAACATGCTCCCCAATGCTAGAAACATGTTAAAATCCTCAAAACGTCCTAAATCCTAGAAAAATCCCAAAATCTGAGAAATGTCCTGAAATCCTAGAATTGTCCTAAAATCTCAGAAATGTCCTAAAATCCGTAAAACATCCAAAATCCTAGAAATGTCCTTAAATATCAGAAACAACCTAAGATCCTAGAAACGTCCTAAAATCATTGAAACGTCCAAAATCCTACAAATGTGCTTAAATCTTAGAAACATCATTGAACTATACACAATCCTTGAAATGTCCATAAATCCTACATATGTGCCTAAATCCTATAGACATCCTAAAATCCTATAAACTTCCAAAATCCATTGTCCTGAAATCCTAGAAATGTCCTAAAGTTCTTGAAACATCTTAAAATCCTTGAAACGTCCAAAATACTAGAAATGTGTCAAAATCCTTGAAATATCCTAAAATCCTAAAAGTGGCCAGAAATCCTAGGAATGTCCTAAATAAAAGTAGAATGTCCAAAAATCCTTGAAACGACCTTAAATCTTAAAAATGTCCAAAAAATCCTGTAGATGTCCTCAAATCTGAGAAATGTCCTAAAATCCCAGAAACAGGTTTGGAGCTGCTGCGACTGGCCCCTGGTCTCTTTTCATTTCGTAAAATTGGCCCCAAAGCAGAGCGAGTGGAGGCCCCTGCTGTACGTTGTATTTATTGTGTAACGTTTCTTTCTCCAGGTCATCATCATCGAACCTTTCTTCGATTGTTACGTCCCGATGGTGCGAATGGCCGGAGCCAAACCTGTGCTGATACCGTTACGCCTCGTGAGTTAATCCCACTAAAATCTCGTCACGTAAATTCAGTATCTACTTTACCCGCTGCACGTCTCGAGGACGTTTGTAGGTTTGACACAAAATGTCTTCTGTAATGTTTTAGAAGTCTGGAAAGAAGACAATCACGAGTGCAGACTGGTATCTGGACCCAGATGAGCTTTCCAGTAAATTCAACTCGAAGACAAAAGCCATCATCATCAACACCCCCAACAATCCTATCGGGAAGGTGAGCGTACATCCCAGCCGTCACTCGTCGTGTCTCAGAGACGGGAACGCTCGCTGACAGTGAAAATCGGGCGCTTTGAGTGATTCCTGTCGTCTTCCTGCAGGTTTTCACCCGAGCGGAGCTGCAGATGATCGCTGACCTCTGTATCAAACACGACACTCTGTGCTTCAGCGACGAGGTTTACGAGTGGCTCGTCTACAGAGGACACCAACATATCAAAATCGGTGCGTTTTCAGCTCGACAGAAATGTTTGACAGGAATGTAATCCGAGCCGATCGCTGTCAGCCGCCTGATAATAGAAGCTCGTCCATTCTTAGCACAGCTTTCTGCGTGCGTGCACTGATGTATATTACTTCTTGAATTACATGCATCACATTGTTTTTCACTTGAAACTGTGTTTTTTTTTAACACCATTTGGTGTTAAAGGATAATTTTGGCATTTTCTAACCTGGACTTTGTTTTCATGTGTTAATGTGTCTAAGAAAGAGATGTAGTAGTAGTAGTAGTAGTAGTAGTAGTAGTAGTAGTGCAGTATTGAGTGAGAGGGGCTGCAACATTTTCAAGGTTTCACAATATTATTTTAGCTGACTTCAATTTATTTGCGTACCAAATTTTGGATTTTAATTTGCCTCTATGGCGGCCATAACGAAGGCTGGAGGCATCATATTTTCGCGTTGAGCGTCCCGCCATCTGTCCAGTCCATTTTTGTTAACACGATATCTCAAGGACACCTTGAGACGACCTTGTCTGTTTCATTCCTGTTGAACGCGATATGTCAACAACACCTTGAGGGAATTTCACCAGATTTGGCACAAACGTTCACTTGGACTCAAGATGAATTTACTACAATCTGATGGTCAAAGGTCAAGGTTATGGTGACCTCATAAAACATGTTTTTGGCTATAACTCGAGAATTCATACGCTCAAATTTCACACGAATGTCTATTAGGATGTAATGATGAAGTTTATATGCAAATCTGCAAAAACGCGTTTCTGGACGTTACTCAGCGTCAAAGCCCAGAAACAGAGGGGCGACATTCTCAGGTCAGACACTGAATTGGTGACGCTGACCTTGAAGCTTGCTGTTTGTAGACATCGTCTGTGGAAGAAACTATAAGTCATGGCGGTAATTCAAGTATTTTTCAGTTTCAATGTCCCAAAATGTTGATGTAGTTTTCTTTTTTTTGTAGCCACTCTTCCTGGAATGTGGGACAGAACAATCACTATCGGCAGCGCCGGGAAAACATTCAGTGTCACCGGATGGAAGGTAACACATCTGTCGATTCGGAGCGAAATTTTTAATATTCAGCAATCAGTTCTTGCTCATCATGCCGTTTAAATTTGTGTCTCCCAGCTTGGTTGGTCTATAGGACCCGAACACTTGATAAAGCATCTTCAGACCGTCATGCAGAACACTCTGTACACCTGCCCGACACCTTTACAGGCAAGTTTGCACAGCTCCTAAATATTTCCCTTGAAATCCATAAAAAAAGCAGAGTGATTTTATTTTATTTTATTTTTTTTAATTTTATTTCATTTTGTTTTATTATATTTTGTTTTGTTTTGTTTTGTTTTGTTTTAAGATTTTTGATGTTTATTGAAAAGGATAAAAGCCTGTTAATGAACATCAACATCAAACACAAATGTAAAAATACCAGAGTTATCAGGACTGCTGATTTACATCTGGAGTCTAAAGACAGTAAGATAAAAGGAAAATAAACAAGAAAAAAAAGCAACAATTCATTGAGAGGACAAAAGTGCAGTAACAGTAGCAATGTCAACTGTACGGCATAAAGTGCGCGATATCAAATGTATGGTGCAAAGTTCCTCATCTAAGTGCAAAGTGCAAAATTCAACACGCGTTTGTTGTGCGCATGTATCACTGCATAAAAGGACAAAAAGCTATATTACAGATACAGTGTATAAGGAGAACCCAGATAAATTGATCCTCTCTTATTGTATTTTTTAATTTATTTTAATTTATTTTATTTTATCATTGTCTTTTTTGTCCGAAACATCTCTCCGTCTGTTTGTCTCCAGGAGGCTGTGGCTCAAGGTTTGCTGCATAACTTTGCGATGATGGATCAGCCCGAGTGCTACTTCTCCTCGCTGGCCGCAGAGCTCGAGGGGAAGAGGGACCGCCTGGCCGCCATCCTGCAGGAGGCCGGAATGACTCCCGTCATCCCGGAGGGAGGCTACTTCATGCTCGTGGATGTGACGTCTCTCAGTGAGTTACTCCACACTAAAACTAACGTCGCTCACAAGTTTTCACCAAAAGTTTGAACCAAAACTCACACTGAGGCATCTTTTTATTACTGTACTCCACGTTTGTGGGTTAGCGTGCCTGAAGGCCTGCAGAGGGGGTTAATATTTTAAAAGCAAACTCAAGATTTTGGTCTGGCTTTTAATTGAACTTTACCTATTTATTTATTTATTTATTTATTTATTTATTTAGTCTTTATT
>NW_024630643.1:0-3610 GCF_008729295.1 Plectropomus leopardus
CAGACATATATATACATATGTATATATTTATATTTTTTGAATTTAAAAATAATGACACAGAAAGTTAAATAAAAAAAGGAAACAGCCTGGAGAATGTGCTTGAAAATTTATAATAATTCTGTGACATATCTTTGTATATGTTATGTGACTATAAATGTTTTTTCACTAACTTTTTTCCCCTAGACGTTAAAAAATATTCTCCTAAATCTACCCTTTTTTTTATTGCAGTTCGAAGAACTTTTCCTACTAAAATGCACATATCCTTTTTCACCTGCTTTTGAAAGAAATCACACCAATGTGCTCAAAGCTCAAAGGTTTAAATACTTGTGAAAGGCGTCTGAGAGCAGCACAAGTCACCAGGTTTCAAAGGGTTAAAGACACAACATGTTTATGCGACACTGTTGTCCTTCTTTCATGGCGTTTTACTGAATGGCACAATCACTGTCGACTCAGCAGAGCTTTTATTGCAACATGGTGTGTTTCTGCAAACTGTAACCCTTTCAGTCCCAGGCCCAAAAACAAGTTTCTTTTCTACTTCCTGTTATTTGCCTCTCAAACTCTATCACAAGCTTCAAATATAGATGTAAAGCACCTTGTCTTTTACAGCACTGGCAGGATTATTTTAAAACAGATAAATGTATTATGATTTTTAAAGACAGTTGACGACACAGTATTAAAACAACTAATTAGTAAAGTCTGTGAGGTTATGGAAAAAAGATTAGCTTTACAACACCTTTAACCCTTTAATACCTGGATCGACATCAGTCTTTCACTTGCATCTGCAAACAAACAAACAAACAAACACACACACACACACACACACAAACACACACACAGAAGTGGCTAGGTGCTTATTAACACTTTAAACATACCTGCAAGTGATGCACGAGCCTCCCCTCACAGTTTCTTATTTTTTCTGTTCTCTGCCCCCGGCTCCTGTTGCATTTATGGGCCCATTTTTTCCCTCACTTGTTACCAGATGGCGGGGATCAAATTTCAAAGCAAATGCACGCTGCTGCAAGACTGGGTGGGGAGGAGGGGCCGCCTCTGCTCCTGAGTCCTGATACATATATATGTATAGGCTTATCTTATTACCTATGTGCTGCAGCTTAACTTAATACAATAATTCATCATGTAGGCCTGTAATTATTATGATGATTGGCTCAGCTGGTGCCTCCTCGGCACCATGGTGCTCTATGCACAGTGCGTGGTGCGCGTGTACGTAGCGGCAGCGCTGCTTTGCTACTTTACACTGACCCATGACTGTTGACATGTTAAGGGACAGTGAGAAACACCTCTGCAGCTGGTGGAGACACTGTGATTCTGCAGGGACCAACAAAATCCAACTGTGGAATAAGAACTCCTATTTAACATCCTTGAAGCATGACAGGTGTAATCAGTGAGCTCTGTACTTTTAACTGAAGGTTTCAGTATATCTCTGTCCCTTGCTGCCCTAAATGGCCCCTCTTTCATCGCTGAAGCTGAACATGCAGCCTTCAGGACCAACAATAGAAAGCCCTGTTGTTGTTTCCTCCAGGTCCTGTCAGGTCACATAAAACAGGAAGCTGGCCCTAATTGGCCCGCTCTTGACCCGCTGTGCTTCCTGCTGGCCTGCTGGGAAATGTTCTGTGCAGATTAGACTCACGGCCAGCATTCTTTACAGCAATCTGATGGGTTTGATAGCCATGGGATTTTTTAGACTTCCCTCCAACATGTTGATATGAGAGGACAGAGACAGGTTTTGGCTCAGAGTGAAAGACAGCATGTTGCACTTTGGTAATTTCACGTGTGCAAATTTCAATAATTAACTGCTACAACAATGTTGCAATGGCTGTTCACTTGGTGAATCTGTATATGCGTGTGTGTGTGTGTGTGTGTGTGTGTGTGTGCCATCATGGTAAAATGTGATCCTGACTATATCTGTTAGCAGGAACTACCCCAGACCCTGTTTGGAGTTGTGTCTATGAACAGATTTTGTCGACACGATAATGTTGGAACCACACAAGATGCAGTCACAAAACTTCACAGATGTGTAGTTAAAGGTCAGATTTTAGAATTTAGGGTATTTAGTGTATAATGTAATGTAATGTGTCCGAAACCACCTTCCGCATCCAACCAAACTGTTTTTAGGCACAGTGCTGCAGTTAGTTCATAAAGAGGATCGTCCAGGATTTTTGATGGTTATTAATGTTGTGTCTTCTGCTTTACATACAGGTTGGCTGTAACACACACATCCCCGGTCTATACACTCAAACTGTGTAAAACCGCAGCCCTCATGGATGAATCCTGAGCTCCATCACTACTGTTCCATTTCAAAATCAGATATAAGCTCTCAACCCACTTGATGATCCCCTCTGACTTTAGATATTACCCATGATATCACTCGATATCAATACATTATCATTCAAAGCTTTAAAGAGGGAGAAATTGTGTCTAATTAACCCTTTGAAACCTGATCGACATCACTTTTCTTTCAAAAAAGCAGTGAGCAACATAACAACATAAGACATTGCAAGAAATTAGTTAAAGGTGCTAAGAAAACTATAAACAATAAAAAATGTATAAACATATAATTACATATTTTATATTTATATATAACTATATAACTTTTTTTTTTGCTTATTTACAAGTTTTTGGTAATTTTTGGGCCACGTCTTGTTAAATTGCTAATGGCCCTCTCCCCTTCTTTTTGCAAGAAATCAGACTAATTTCCTCAGGTTTCAAAGGGTTAATACACGGGTCTCAGTGTTGGTAAATGGCACAGCTGTAACTGCGTGTGGTAATTAGTGCTTTGTTAATTTGATGGTATTTGCAATGAGGGTTATTTGCATAGGAAGAGGGGAATTTTTGTATATTCCCAAATTTACATTCATGCAAATGACACAGGCACACACAGGACGCCGTCTGCAGTTCACATGCATTCACCATTTGCGAGAGATTTGTGGATTGCAGGCTAAGTTTTGCTCTCATTTGCACATCTTTGTGTTCCCCTATGTATTCCTTTCTGTTATCCAGTTGTGAACACAGCGCTGACATTACATCACCTTTACATGTTCATATGGTGAACATCCAGCAGTTATGGAGCAACACATTTTGGTCTCCACGAACTCCTGGGGGAAACATCTGGCTCTTTAGTTCCACTTTGTTTCCCAGCAAGTGTCTGACTGTTTCTGTCTGCTGTTTGCTGCTGAACAGGTAATGTAGGGTGAAGTCAGATTGAATGGGACACTTTTTGGGAGATTGAAAAAACCCCACCTAAAACTCTGAAGATGATCTTCAGCGTTACTTTTAAAACTTGCTTTAGATCTCTAAAAAACGGAGAGACAACACATACTGATAAAATAAAAAAAGTTATGGTAAAATACTGATAACTTTCAAACACATGGAGAACTCTGACCACACTTTGATGACATGTTCAGGTAAAATGGGACAGCAGGCGAGGTTAAATGGGACAATCATATTTATTTTATTTTTTTTTAACCCTTTGAAACCTGAGCAATTTGGCTTGATTTCTTTCCCATTTCTGCCTGGCTGTGTCTGTCAAAGCACTTTGTAAAACTCTGTTTTTAAGTAACTAGTTATTATTCTCATAATAATAATAATAATAATA
>NW_024630644.1:0-1405 GCF_008729295.1 Plectropomus leopardus
TCATTATAGAATATGAAACAGAAACAAACCTTTAGTCTTTCATTCTCGGGCAGGTTGGCAGCTCCCAGTATCATGATCTTGTCCAACAGTTTCTTGTCTGAAGGGTTGAGTGCTTCAAGAATCTGACTAGAGAAGACCTGCTTGGCCTTTAAACCCCATGCTGAGGAGAAGGCCTGGTCTTCAAGGGATGCCTTTACCTAAAGATGAGAGGAAGCAAATTAAATATTTAATATCTTTACTCCTGCATTATTCAAAATTTAAAGTCCTGTCAACAGGCAGAAAGGCATGTATAACATCAGTCATTTAGCTTCTTTATGTATTTAAGTGTGCTATATGATGATGCAAGGGCCACAGTGAAGAATGCTATTTTCCTCTATAGGCAGCTATTATTGACGTGTGTCAGGAGTAGAAAATGGGCAGCAGTGACAGTACATTGGGACCTGGTGGACACCTTTGTTGAGTGGTGTGGGAGAGACAATCTGCAGCTCAGTGTGGCCAAGGCAAAGGAGGAAAAGACCTTTTTTAATGTAGTTTTTTTTACTTTTTTACTAAAGAGCCTCGAGCTCTGCATGTTGGCCATTACCATCTCGTAATTTGGAGCCAAAAGTGACCATATTTGGTTGAGAGTTTGGAGTTAACCCTAACGCTAGCTGCCAGCTTTGTTAGCAACATGCATTTACAGCTGTGGTTAACTGTGATAATGTAAATGCTAATTCAAATTTCTGGTGGTGAAAAACAGGCTTAAAACCATTAACAAAACGCACTTAACTGAAAAATTTAATATCTGACTCCTAAAAGGCTATTTTAAAATAACTAAACAAGAGTTTTCAGGCACCCAATAACACTAGAATAAACTTTCATTAGATATGAGAGCTAAGAGCTAATGCACCAAACGGGAATTTGGTGTCATGCCATAATGCAACGTAACCAAGGTTGTCAGTGTGTTAGCAACTTGTCAATGAATGCCACCCACCAGTCACTCAAAACGGCCAAGACCCTTTCAATGTTTAACTTTAAGCATTTATAACATTTAAACTGGTGAGTTATATCAAAAATATACCCAACATACAGTTGTCATTAATATTAAAATTAGCTATAGTGACCAAAGCTGTTTTTTTTATACCAGGCTATAAACACATTTTTTCCCGCTGTAAAGTTGAACATTTTAACAAAGGGGCCTATGACTTGCTCTTTGAGCCAGCCTCAAGGGGCCATTAAGGTTAGTGTAAGGGGCAAGGAAATGCATTGTGTCAGTGAGGGTCCTCACAAATTCAGAAGTTCAAAAATGTGTGTGTGCATTTTTTGTGTGTGCATGATTAGGGTGCACATGCGATTCAATCTGCCACTTTATTCTAATATTTTAATGCACTGAAATACATTTAGAATGCAGCTTAAGTGAAATGCC
>NW_024630645.1:0-6319 GCF_008729295.1 Plectropomus leopardus
CAAAGGTGTTGATTTTACAAGCATCCCTTGTCTTGACCTAGTTCAACAATTTCATTTTGATAGAAATGTTGCGTAAAATATTTTTTTGTACATCTTTTTAAATTAATTGCGGTTTTAAAGCTTTACTGTAGGGAGTTTTGCACATTTGAAGCTCCACATAGCAGCAAGAAGAAAGCTTGGACAGAGATTTTAAAAACTTTCTAATCCGTCAAGGTGACATTTGTAAACTGCTGAAGAGACAAGAAGCGAAAGAGATTACATACTCTTTCTTTTTGTTTCTTAAAGACTGTTTTTTTTAACTATTTTAAAAAGAGTAACAAGTCCATCTTTTCCTGGATGGGTTCCCTACTGATAATTTGCTCTGAAGTTTTCATATGTCAATGTCTGAATGAAGATTATCCCATACTCTGGAGTCTACAGAGTCTCAATTAAAGCTGCTGGGAATTGCCTCTTTGCTGTAAATATATACAAATCTTAACTCTTAACTGTAAAAATACATGAACTCCACAAAATTAGATCTAAATGAATTGTGTAGCACATGATGTTCTGCCAGGTAAGAAGAAAATGGTGAGCGTATGCTGTGCACAGAGAATGCAAAAAAGAAAATTAAATATGAAAAAGTGTGTTTCTCTCACTACATAATACAGACATACGGCATGCACAAAATGCAGACACACACACAGGAGGAGCACAGCTATAAATAAGCTAGCTCACAGAGCCAGGGAGCAGTGGCATATATGAGTGGAGGGAACATGCACATGAAAAAGGTTACAAGCAGCCAGTGGCCCATTTGTCTTGTTTGGATACAAACTACTTGATTCCCCAAATGAGTGTTGAGGAATCCTGTGACATCAGCACTTAATCACAGCCTGTTCACCATTATAAATCAGTTGAACTACTGACACCTGAACTTTATTCTGTGCACACTGTAAAGGCCACGGGCATAGGCTCACACTATTAGCAGCAGGCTGATCCATTGTGTGTGCATTCAGGTCAGAAAGCAGGGCGTTGGGTTCTCGATTCCTGCGTCTCCTGTGCTTTGTGAGTGCAGAAACAATAATATGACAAGAGAGAAAACAACAGAAAGGATGAATGATATCATATATTTATATATTTAGGAAACACAGCTATATCCTGTGTACCTGTTTTTTTGTTTGTCATTCATTTCTAAATAATGTAAGTAAGCTATTTAGTATTTAATGAGTTAACAAAATTAAAACAACTCATGCCAAGTATTAAAAAACAAAACAAAACAGTAGTCTGATAGTGTGAGTACCAATAGGTGGACTTCCAGTTTTGCCGGTCAGGTGTACAAGCTAAAATCAGTTTGATTTTATCCAAACTGGCTGAACCAGCATTTGTCATTATGACATATTCTGGCAAAGTAAAAAGTCGTCTATTCAGCAACCTGTGCTGACAGCATGATGGCACTAAATCCAACTTGTATCAGTAAAGGCAACATGAAAACACATTATGTTTGTTTATAATTCAATTCAATTCAGTTTTATTTATAAAAATTATTATCACAAATCACGATTTGCCTCAGAGGGCTTTACAGCATACGACATCCCAATAAAATTACAGTGGTATATGACAAGTAGAAACATTGAAAAGAGAGGAAGAAAGAGAGGGAGGGAGAGAGGGAGAGATGCACAAAAAGAATTAAAGTAACATAACATAACATATAAAAATGGTAACAGACAAAATAATTTTAATAAATGTAGTTTATGATAGTATGTATGAAATGACTAACAGAGCAACCATAGTAACTGACGAGCCCATTCTTATTCATAAGTTGTAAAATACTGCTGCTCTTGCAGTGTTTTCGGCATAAAATCCTGTGGCCAAATGCCACCTTTCGCATCTGCATGATATGCCACCGGAAGCCCATAACTGGTTGCATTGTTATGGTGGACGGCTGGATGGTTCCTGCCATGACAGCAAGATACACCATGGTTGCCATGTGCTTGTGTTGCCTTAACATAGCCACGTGCAGTATAATCCCACCTTGTGCTTGTGTTTACGTCACAGTAGCAGCATCCCAGAGGGTAAACACTAGAGAGAAGGATACCTGAAATGTAAAATGTAGATTTGTATGTCCATTGCAAATTGGCAATATGTGATGAGTTGGGATGAGAGCATGTTGGTCTTATAGGCTGTTAGACGAGTGCATCAACATGATGGAGATCAGATTTTCATAGAGTGGCACATGAGCGCTCTATGTTTTTTTACCCTAGTCCATGTGCTTTTTGGGCTGACGAAAGCCAATGTAACAGAGTTGGGCTCTCAATAGAACTAAAAAAGCACTGTTTTAACAGTATTTTGGATTTGAAGCCAAAGAAGGAGGTACATGTGGTAACACAGATGCATATTTACCCTTGCACAAAACTCTGGGGGCCTTACTCAGCTCTTACAGTCACTTACTGCAGCACCCACAGTGCAAGAAAGAACCCCACCACAGGTCTTTGATCCCAGTAGCAGTCAGACTCTTTAACAAGACACTATATAACATATTGTAACATTGTTATTTATATGCCCCCATCACCCACCACATACAACATGACAACAAATTTGAGTGATTTCCACCGTTTTCTCATAATCATAAACACTCACATATCCATATTTTTTATATATTATTATTAACATGGCTCCCGTGCAATATTTTACTTGCTGTGCAATATTATTATAGGCTATGTTTCTATATGTTTACAGTAAATATACTTCACACTATGTATGTAATCCAGTTATCCAGCATAGCTATTAATCATGCTGTACATACAGTATGTGTTTAAGTGAAAGGTATATATAGTGTATAAAGAGTCACATTAAAAAAAAAAAATAATAATAATTTTTTTTCATTTTTTAATAATTTTGTTTGTGATTTCTTGAGCTGCTGTAATGTGTGAATTTCCCCTGTGTGGGATTACTGAAGTACTGATGTACTGATGTTAACACAATGCAACGCAATAAAGGAATACTTGTACTCAAGTCAAGTATGTAAAATTGAGTATACTGGTGTGGCCCGGTCCAGCTTTTGCGAGACTTTCCACCAGGAGACTGCTCTTTTTGTCTTGTGAATTCTAATGTCAATAATTACTAATTGTTATTATGTCACATTATTTACATTATGTTGCATGACATGCTTATGTCTTGTTATGACATGCTTACATCCTGTACATAACACAGAGTAACTCAGGTATCCTGTAAACTGGATCAGCAGATGCTCTGTGGTGTAGTGTTTGTGTTTGTTTGTGTGTGTGTGTGTGTGTGTGTGTGTGTGTGTGTGTGTGTGCGTGTGTGTGTGTTTGTGTGGTGTGTCTGTGTGTGTGTGTGTGTGTGTGTTTGCATTGCATGGAATCACTTTAGGACATTTGGACTTGGACATTACAGCAGATTTGGGGACGACGCACTTCATCTAAAAATAGTGTTTCTGCCACTGCAAAGATAAACTTCTCATCTTTCACTGGAGTTAACTTGTATGCTTGTCAGATGAATCATGCAGCAAATGGAGCTCAGCTCTTTGAAGTGACCTTTGACTTTTTCATCACCTACAGTATGTCTTTATAGACTAATTCACATCTCCACTGGTGTCACAGTGAGACAGCTTGCTTGACCTTGACTTGTGGTGGGTGTTAACAGTTGTTTTGAGGTTTTGTTGCAGGTAATTGAGTTATTTACTTCATTTTCACTGTATTTTTTTCATTTCTTATTTGTTTTCATTTGTAAAAAGATGTTTGAATCAGTCTTTTTGATTGAAGAATCCATTGGTCACTGAGCGATAACAGCACATGCCATATAAGTGCAATGTCTCAGATTCAATTCCAGTGCTGGGACCTTTATTGCATGTCTCACTCCTGCATTTGTCTCCCTTTTCTACAGTGTTATTTGTTAAACTGGTTAAAATGCCAAAAATAAATAAATTAATAAAAAAATTAAACTGAAAAAAGCCAGTAATTATAACAGTAAAATAATAAATAATGAAAGACGTTATACAGAAAATTATGATTTTTTTCTTCTTAAGATTCTTTCGTGGATAATTCCAGTTTAATAGGAACAGTGTTGGCAGATTGGATGCTTTTTCTGTCCAAATTTGCTACTTTTTTTAAATTTAATTTGGAGGGTCAAAATGATTTTGGGATGTCTGTGTTACTTTTGGCTACTTTTTGTATAATGTGCCACATTCTAATGGTTTTGCCCCTCCTCTCCTCTTATTAGCATGATTGACCCTGACATGGTACTAGCAGTCTCAAGATGCAAATTCATGATAACTGATTAAGAGCAAAAACAAATGTCATTTAAAGCTAAGATGGAAAGATTTTTTCTTGTCAAATTATTAAGAAAAGCCTTGGTAAAGCCAACGTATTAAATCTGCTCAAATCACTGAAGAACTTTAATGTAGTATTTTAACTTATGTGACTACAGACTTAGTTGAGATTATTATTCAGTACTGTTACCATGGTTTTGGGTTCACCTAAACCTATATAAAGCTATAACAACATGCTATAGTATAGTATATTATGTTACTGAAAACTCGAAAAAAATGTAATGGTAAATTATCATTCATAAAAATGTCATAGTAAAAACCTCATAAAAAAATTCATAGTAGGTTGCAAAAATGTAATAGTACAGTATGTTGCTAAATAAAATCATAAAAAGTTCATAATTTAGTATGTCACTCAAAAAAACAGCATAAAAACACATAGTATGTAGTTAAAAAATAATTAAAAAATCATAGTTTAGTTTGTTGCTAAAAAAAATAAAGAAACTGTCAAAATATACTGTGTCACTCAAAAACTCATAAAAACATTATAGTATGGTATGTTGTGAATAAAATTATTTAAACACATAGTGTAGTGTAGTAGTATGAAAATGTCATAGTATAATATGTTGTTCAACATGCAAAAAAATGTCACAGTTTTTGACATCATATGTCAAAAATGCGTTAAAATATCATAGGATAGTATGTCATCCAAAAATGTATGAAAATGTAATAGTATGATATGTCTTTCAAAAAAAACATAAAAATGTCAAAGCATTGTACGTTGCCCAGAAATGCTGTAACACGTCATCATATAGTATGTAGTTGAAAAATGCATAAAAATGTTACGGTATAGTATGTCATCCAAAAATGCATACAAAAGTCATAGTATAGTATAATGATCAAAATGCATGAAATATGAAAGTGTAGTATGTCGTTCAAAAGTGCATAAAAACGTAAAAGTGTAGAATATTGTCCAAAAATGCATAAGAATGTCAAAGTATACAATGTTATCCAAAAATGCGTACAAAAGTCACAGTAAAGTATGTTATTCACAAATGCATAAAAATATCATAGTATAGTATGTTGTCCAAAAATTCATTAATAGGCCCTATTATAGTATGCAATGAAAAATGCATTAAAAAACGTCATAGTACTGTATGTTGTCCAAAAATGCATAAACATATCATAGGATAGTATGCCATCCAAAAATGTATGAAAATATCATAGTGTAATATGTCTTTCAAAAACACTTAAGAATGTGAAAGTATTGTATGTTGATCAAAAATGCATAAGAATATTATAAGATTGTACGTCGTCCAAAAATGCCATATCATGTCATCTTATAGTATGTAGTTAAAAAATGCATAAAAATATAATTGGGTAGTATGTCGTCGAAAAATGCATAAAAATCTCACAGTTTAGTATAATCAAAAATGCATGAACTATGATAGTGTAGTATGTCTTTCAAAAGTGTATAAAAACATAAAAGTATAGTATGTTGTCCAAAAATGCATAAAAATATCATAGTATATTATGTTAATCAAAAATACATAAAAATATCATACGATTGTTTGTCGTACAAAAATACATGAACACATCACTGTATAGTACGTAGTTGAATAATGTAGAAAAAAAGTTATTGTGTAGTATGTTGTCAAAAAATGCATAAAAATGTCATAGTGTCGTATGTCTTCTAAAAACTGCATAAGTCAAGTCAAGTCAATTTTATTTATAGAGCCCATTATCACAAAACATGGTTTGCCTCAGAGGGCTTTACAGTGTACGACATCCCTCTGCCCTTAGACCCTCACATCACCCAAGGAAAAACTCCCAAAAAGAACTCCTGAAACAGGGAAAAAAAAGGAAGAAACCTCAGGAAGAGCGGTAGAGGATGACAAGGGATCCCTCTTCCAGGACGGACAGACGTGCAATATATGTCGTAAAAAACACAAATGAAATACAATCATGGCAAAAAGGAAAGCGAAAGAGAGAGAGGAGGAGAGGGGGAGAGAGTAAACGTAAACAGATGCTTGTCATATTATAATAACGATAGGTGTG